>NW_027357516.1:16033-30996 GCF_012295235.1 Primulina huaijiensis | reverse complement strand
ACAAACCCAATTTACTGTCTCTGGGCATTTCTCCACATCTCATAACTCAAGAGAGTTTAGACGTTTAGTAAAAAAAAATTCATAGATATTAGTTTTCCATCATCGAATAGTTTTTCAAATTCTTTATTTTATCATCCCAAAACTTCTTTCTCCTTTTTCTTGCTTTTTATAGCTATGCTTAATTATAAGATTTCTACTTTTATATTCTAAGGAATTGTTTGGTGTGCATGATAAGGGGTGATTGATTTTTAATCTTTCACTTATCATGTGTTTTGTGTGCATTATTAAGATTGTGATAGGCGCCAGCACTGTTGCATTATTATCCTATTGTTGGTGGTAATGTAATCTTTTAGAGGAGAAGATATTATGTTTGATTAATTTATATTTTCTTTTCATATCTTAAAGTTTAAAATAATTATAAATTCTACAAATTTAATAATATTTAAATATAATTTTAAATTTGACTGATATTATAAATAATTTAATTATTATTGATCATATTTTAATTATTATTATATTATTTTTAACTGTAATCCATTATTTAATATTTAAATTTGTTTTACTATTTTAATTATCACAATAAATGCATAGTTATGTTTTATCAAATTTTATTTATTTTTTATAATATTAATCGATTTTTTAGTTGTTTCCGGAAATTTAAATTAATGCAAATTGAATAATTAATATAGTATTTTAATTTTATTTATAATTTTTAAATAAATTAATTCTAAAAATATTATTTATTTATTCAATCATTTTAAGAATATATTATTGATTAATATATAATGAAGGTATTTTAGTAATCATAATATAATTAAAAAAATAATCAAGCAAGTTAAAATCATTTCAAACATCATATAATTTATTTATCCTTATTTTTTTATTTTATAATCACTCTTATTATATATCATTTATTTATCCTATCACACGAACCAAACGATGCCTAAAAGTAATAATATATTGAACATGTATAATTTTAGATGCTACAAATTATGATATTTTACAATTTACTTATTATTATTAAAATTTGAGAAATTTTGATTAATATAAAAATTTTATGTTTATAAATATTAAAATAAAATATCGATTACTTGTGATTTGATATAAAAAAAACACTAGTTGATTTTAAAAAAACACTAATTGAGAATGTCCTCAAAATCGTCCAAGGTTACCGATAATCAAAACCATGAATTATAAAAGTTTGAATTGTTCAAGTAATATTAGTATTTATATATGTAATTGGATTACTGTATCAATATTATTTAAGTGAATTTGAAAACATTTTTGGTTAACACAACTGGGATTTGAAGCGGTGAGGGGATAGTCACGTCAGGTCGGGGATGATGATGACAAATTCAACCTACCTCGTTATTGTTTCTAGATTATTTGAAATGAATATGTGAACTATGATGAAAATTTAATCTCCACAAAGTTTTTGAGATGATAATTTTCATACACAAATTAGATAGAACAAGGTTGGGAGTTTGATGTGAATTTAATTCCTCAAGATTAAATGGAGAATCCCCGATTAAAAAAACGGAGATTGGGACAGAGATGGAGAAGACATCCATTCGCATGCCTCACCCCATTGATATCCCTAACGATACATCATAATTCAATATATAAAATTTATTTTACATTATTATATTTCGATTTTATTATAATGAATCCCTTTATTATTTGAAATAAAAGGTAGTTGAGATAATATATTAATAACATGAGTAAAAAACATTTTGATATACGAATCATTGATGAATCGTGTATCAATTAAGATATTTATAATAGTTTGTGTATCAATTTGTGGATTTATCAATTCGTATACCAATATAATTTTAAATTTAAATAATAATAATAATAATAACAATAATAATAATAGTAATATATCATCTATACTTTTATATAATAGTTGCATAACTCATAATAACTCTTTTGGTATGTCAAAATCACATAAAAATTTATTCTCATTTTATCCCAAAATATAAAACACATCTTCTTTTAAGTTAAAATTCAAATTACTAAGTTATCACATTTTTTCCTCTAACCTCACTGTCCCTTTTTCATCTAACTTTTTTTTAAAATTTCATCAATTATTAATTCTTATTAAATTATCTGTATAATTTTTTAGTCAAAGAAACAAGAAAAATAATATTATAATTTCACTTATTTTCAGACAATGCCCAGTTCGCTAGTCATGAACTAATAATAACAAGTGTCGTAATATCTGGCATAAAATGGCTGTCAATTTTTATAAGTGCAATGTGGACGCAGCTGTGTTTAATGACAGTGAATCTTTGGAATTGGCATAGTTTTGTAGCGTGCAGGACTATGGTATTCGAAGAAGTTCCGGTGATCAGAAAAGCGAAGACAATCGGTTTGTTGGAAGGTCTTTCGTGGATCTGTAATCTTGACTTGTATCAGGTGGAGTTTGAAGTTGATGCTAAAATTGTGAGTGATATTGTTCTGGAAAGCAAACTAGATATCTCTGAATTTGGCAGCCTCATTCGGGCATCCCATCAAATTCTACGACAAGAGCCGATGTTTTAGGTCAAGTCTATTTGGCGACAAGCAAATGCAGTTGCTCACGAGCTAGCTCGAGTAGCTCATTCATTCTTATGCTAGTCCCACTGACCACCGGATTTTATTATTCATGTTCTTCCATTCATATGTAATTTTATTGTCATTTCAATAAATTGATTTTTTTTAAAAAAAAAACTGATACTCACTGAAAATTTAGGGTCTGATTTCAGCAAGTGACACTAGTCCAGACGCAGACTCCAAATTTGTCCTGAGCCTGAAATCACGAAGAAGACCGTTAGAATGGGGCTGGGAGGGTATCCCGGTGTAGTCACTCCGACGCTCAAGTCAGAGACCGAAGATACAAGGGGAGAGCAGCTAAGGATGCTGCTGAAAAACAATATAGTGAATGTTGAATTAAACACTCAAACTTAGTATTTATATGAGAATAACTGGGCCTATCATGAGCCTTCCACCTAAGTTAGGGATGGGTCGGAAGTTTGGGTCTGATCTTGAAAATATTGGGTATCAAATAACAAGGGCATTAAGTATCCACAAAGGCCTGATGGGCATAGGCTTCAGCCCCAGTTAAACAAGGAAACAAAAAGAATTAGAGAACTATCCAAAATTTATATTATCAAAATCGGCCCAGCCAATATTTCTCTCAGCCGTCCATAGAAATTTTGAAGAACAATATATAACTAGGGATGACAATGAGCCTTCTAATTATGTATATTACATATTTTCATGTACCTAGATTTTTAATATAATTAATTTTTGTAAAAAATATTTACCTCATTAATTTTGATTAATAAAGTATAATTATTTTTTAAATTTACTAAAGTGGATTTTTATAATAATGTTTATCGAATGAGAACATGAGTGTTTTTATCCGCTTATTAAATTGACCAAAAGTAATTATTATGAGAGATTGATGTATTATTATATATATAGGATTGATATTAATCTACCCGTTCCTTTCCCTTTGTATTATTTAATTATAATAATTCTCAGATTATTCTTAAAAACTAACCATTCTTTATGAATATATTTTAAATAATATTGACATACATCAATTTTGTTTTTAAAGAAAGATAAAGATATCATTAACAATGCAAAATATTAAAAATTACAATTTTTTGTATATATAAGGGGATTAAATCCCATAACTCAAAATACTAAACTACGTTGTGCCAAAATATGTGCAAAAATTATTAATAAATTGTAGTGCAAAAAATAATTAATAAAATACAAATAACAATTCTTTTTAATTTTTATAGTGAATCTAAAGTTGTTTTTATGACATAAAACTGAAATATTTAATTATTTGAGTTTGAATTGATTTCATATTCAAAACATTTAACACATATTTTTCGCAAAAATTTCGTCTTGAATGAAACTTTCAATAAACAGATATAAAAAATTAATAATAATATAATTATAATTAACTAAAGCATTAACATTCTTTCATAATTTTAATTGTTGTAATGTTAAATTTGTCTTTAGTCACGTAAATTATTATGAAAACAAGTAAAAAAAAAAATTTTAATTGATCGTCAAATCTAGCTCATCCAAGTCATATGTTCAAATCCGATAAGTTTAGCCAAANTTTTCGTAATGAAAAGTCCATCAAAAGAAAATTGAGATAAAATTGCCAAGTTTTGATTAATTATCTTTTTAGTATTAAAAATTAATCCGGGTCCAGAAGAAAAATAAAAAAATGTACGTAATTTTTAAAATATATAGATACTTTTTAATTGATTTCAAAATTTTTGAAACCATATTTATAAGTTTTGAAAAGCATAAATGAAATTTTATTTTTTTCCATATAACTCAAATATCTTGAAATATTTTTTATTTTTGTTAGGATTTAACTTAGTTATATCAAATCTCATCAAATTTCAAAAAATATCAATTGTAGATTTGTTTTTTTTCTATGTTTTATTGTTTAGTTTTAAATTTCTCAAACCATGTAATGATTTTTCTCAAATTATGTAATTTAATTTTTCAGATAATCCAATTTCAACTTCTCAAAACTAGCTGAGACAAAAATTATTATTGCAAAATAATTATAAATATTAAATTAATTTTTGATTGTGGAATCATAAAAAGGTTGTAGGAGATGTTTATAAAAGTGAAGAAATATTTTTTTTAACAAAAATAATATTTTTAACTTTTAATATGATAGTGATATGAACGGCATAAATTTTCGAACATACA
Source organism: Primulina huaijiensis (assembly GCF_012295235.1). Taxonomy (NCBI): domain Eukaryota; kingdom Viridiplantae; phylum Streptophyta; class Magnoliopsida; order Lamiales; family Gesneriaceae; genus Primulina; species Primulina huaijiensis. Next base: position 26,262 of record NW_027357516.1, on the reverse strand, counting down.
TGTTTTATATTATAGATATCGTAATAGACATATTAGTGTCAATTTTTTTCAACTTTCCAAAACACAAAAATTCCGGTGAAACGGTCTTGTGGATCAATTGTGTAACACAGATATTCAATTTGGATCATTCATAAAAAAATATTAATTTTTATACTAAATATGAATAATATTGATATATCTCACGAATAAAAACCTACTCTTTTTTCCATGACATGGAAACTAATTTATGGAAAAATATTTCTAAATTCGGACTTAGTACAGACAAATTACTTAGGTCATCTCCAACTCATAAATCTATTTTGGTGCAGTTTCTGCACCAAAATAGTGCATTTTCTGCACCAAATATAACATTCATCTCCAACTCATTTACTTCGAATCTTACACTAAAAAATATATTCATAGAATATTCTTTTTGTTTACTATTTATTTATAAATTTAACAATATAATTATAATTAATGTTAATATTAGTATTATAATTATAATTTTATTTTTATTAATAGTTAATTTTATTTATTTGATTCTTATATATAGTAACTCTAATATTTATAATACGAATTAATACAAATACTTCACTATTAAAATTGACATAATTTTTCTGATATTTTATCAATTATATATTTATGAGAGTTAAAAATGTCAAAAATAAAGNAAATTCAAAGGTAGCCTCTTATTTTCGCATAATTTTATTTTTAAAAAAATCTTGTTAAAAATCAATTATTAAAATCAGAATAGTTGTTACTTTTTTTGACAAACAATTTTGGACAAAATATATATACACACACACACACACACACACACACACACACAAAAACACACAAAAACACACACGTATATATAATATCACAGTGTGTTGTCTGACGGGTGGAGAGATTGGGGACAAAAAGTACGGCGGAGGAAATCCGGGTAATCGGGCGGTGGCCACCATTAGAGCGCTGGGCTCGAGGCCTCGTGAACAAGCCACCATTATCATTATAGCCCCCAGTATTTAGTTCTAGGCTAGATCTGCGCTGTCTCCAGCTTTTTTTGTTCCACGCACACCACCTTTCAACTGCTACTTCACGCGCATATTAATTAATTCTTTTTATTTTTTTGCAATATTATGATATATTCGATATCTTAGGAATGTTTAATTAATGTAACTATCTAACAAGTGATTTAATTTGTTCATTAAATATTTTTTAAAATTTTTTAATTTATGTTAAATTAGCGATCGAGATAATTATATGAGAAAAATGTTTGTGATTAAACATTTTGTGCAATTGAATGTATATTTTGGTTTTATTCCAAAACGAAAAAAATAATTATTGTAGTGTTCCATTATGTTTTAACCATTTCAAAATGTTAAAATTGTATTTTTCAAGTTTACATAAACAAGGGCAACATGTTTTTAAAAATCATGAGAAGTTTAGTTGGAAATAATATTCATACTGAAAAAACTAAAAATTACATTAATAGTAATTATTATTATTATTATTTTTTAAAACAGTTCTAGTAACTTGAAAGTAGATTAAATTTTCGATAACTTATAATTCATCTTATCGGATACTAATATCTCAATTTAAAGATAAATCTAAGATTTTGAAATGAAACATACCTCTCGCTCAAGTAAAAATAATAGTAAAAAAACTTAGGAAAGGGGATTTTCATAATATCTTATTATTTAAAATAAAGATTGGTCAGAATTATTTTTAAACTCAGAAAATTACACAATTGAGTTTAAAATATACTACGATAATGAACTATTAAAATTGTATTTAAGAAGTTGGCCTAAAATGGATTGTGCAAAATATGTAAAAAAAATCGAAAAATCGAAAAACATAACTGATTTTGTTTTTAAAATTATTATGTGTATAAATTATGTGTATTTTTTTATTATATGTAATTTTTACTAATGTTTTAAAATTTAATAATGTATAATTTTCAACACCATCTCTTCAATATCATTTCACAATCGAAGAAACATACAATTAAGTTATCAACGCTGATATCAGTATGTGATGATGCTACTAACTTCATGTTACCAACTTCATCAAACCATTGAACATGCTCTGAGAAAATATGTTAAATGATATATGATACAAAAATTATAAATCAATATATAAATAAGATAACGATTTACAACTCTAATCTTTTATAAACTTTAGTCAATCGTCAGATGAAATAAAGTTGTATAGTGTAATCAACTAATGTCTCATCATATGCTCTAAAAATGTCCAACTGAAAATCCTTACACTGATAATAGTAATTGAATGATTATTATTTTTTGACATATATTTAACATTTTTTCTGTGTTTTGTCCGATGTTCTAAAACACAGTAAACAATAGTCATACGAACATCCACCCATACAGTCGTGCGCTTAGGTAATTTTAAAATTTTAACTTAAATATCTAATTTTTCTTGTTATCTCCAATAATTTTCTATATCAAATTTTAACTCAAAATCAATTGCATATCACTATAAAAATTGATTGAAAAATATGTCAAACAATTTTTTATAAAAAATTTAAAAATAAAAAAGTAGCTATCTAGAGAGATCTAAAAATCGAGACGTTGGGTGACCGTCTAACATATAAACACCGTCTAAGCGGTCTTAGGCGACACTTTTAGAAGTTTGCTTTTGCTCGTTTGTTTTACAACCTATACCTAATCATAACGTTTATATGTTTATAGAGGGAAAGTAATATTAACGTCAAATATTGCATGCATTAGCATATAAAACCTATTGAATAAATAATACGATATCTAGTAATAATATCGTGAACTTATATTTTAACAGGTAAGGTATTATGAATTTTATTAAATTCATTGTACGAATGTCATGTAAATAGATCATTTATCAATATCATGCCCCATTAAGAATTTTTAAAAGGCTCATAACAAGTTATAGGTGTTCGAGTAAACCAAATTTGGCCGTGGTTCGGTGTAAGCCAAATTAAGAACAAAACATCTCCTGCTTCTAAACATGACATTTGCTTCATTAATTTTGTTTCCATATAGGTAATTTTTTTTAATAAGTCTCTTGTGAGTATCTTATACATGAGACTGATTCATCCGATTCATATTTAAAATTAAAAATAATATTTTTTATATAAAAATAATCATTTTCATGAATCAAGCTGATTAAAAGATTTGTTTCAAAAATTGATTCGTGTGTATATATATATATATATATATATATATATTGTTTTTTTGTGTGTTCTGATAAGTGCAATTTGTGCATTTAAATTATCCTTAAAATTCGTATAGATTGTTAGTTTTCGTGAGCAGAATTATTCGTTTTTGTTATTTTTTTGTGTGATTTCAGGAATCTAGGTAAGACGAAACATGTGCATGAAAAGGAACGAAAAATGGCGCTGAGAAGAAGATTGTGAGCAAGAGCCCACCTTTGGAGGCAATGAGACCCGCGCATATGCGCGCGAAGAGATTTAAGATGCACGAACAGAGGACTCCGCGCACATGTGCGCGCAGTGTGGAAGGATTGCCTAGCAAAACAGAACGATACGCGCATATGCGCCGGCTAGAGACTCACATATGCGCGCGACGCGACTTGCCAGATTATTTAGGTTTCTTCGTGGGCTTTTGACGGGAGTTCGGAAATTGGGAGAAGTAGCCGACAGCAGGAGAAGGAAGGGGCGAAAAAATTAAAGCACACGGACGATGGAACGCGAAGAACGGAGATAGAAGACGCTGAATCCGGACACGAAGACGCACTTTCGTCTCTCCTCAACACGTTTCTAATTCGGTTATTTACTTTTACGTTTTTAATGAATACAAACATGTTTTGTATTAATTTAGATTCGAGTATCAACTAATTTTATTTTCTAGAGATTGACGTAGTTTTGGTCGAACCTATGTTATTGTCGTTTTGAATTTTCATTTAATTAATTCATCGTGTTTATATGTGGTTTCTTGTTCTCGATGCTTTTGAATTACTGGCCATAATTCGATTGATTAAATAATCCAAATCTAACACTCGACAGAGAGGATTAAGATTAGGACAAGGGAAGTCACGTCGTCAGATGTTTATAACGTGCAAAAGACGTATAACTCTGATGAAGCCATAAAAAGAACTTTGTTTGCATTTATTGCGTGTTACGTGATTTTGATTAGACACATTAAAATCAGTAACAAGTAATACATTTTTATTTATCACTTGAAAAAAAGAATAGGAAAATCGCGAGTTCTTGGTTAATAAACATGATGCAATTTAATAATATGTTAGCAAATTTTGATTTAACATAGGGGAGACTCGATGAGATCCCGGATTTTCAATCGATAGCTTCAGGTGAGGACCCATTTGTCATTTCGAATCTCCATCTATTTTTTTTAAATATAAGTAATCGAATTTTGATAAAATAATGATTTTGTCATCGAGACGAGGTGAGTGTCGAATTCGAGACATCCGAATACATCAACACACAACAAAACCATAACTGGCGATGAATTTTGATTATATGAATTTCTATTTGATTTATGTGCGTATAACCTTTAATTTGGAACTTGCAATGACCAAAATGTCATATAACTAGTCATCCGACATATATTTTACATACAATTAAATAAAAACAACGAATAAAATAATACTAAACATATATCAACGAGAAAAATAATAAAATACTGATCAGTTTAGTCTATGTTACATCTGATGTACGTATTTGAGTTTGAGTTTCATATTTTAAAGAGATAAATATTGATGAAATATGGTATAATTACATTATTAGGAAACTAAATAAATTTATGGTAACATGTCAACATTTTTCGGTGTCATGTTTACATTAATAATTTAATAAAATCGGACTAAAACAAAAAAATAATAAATCATTGGACTTAGATAGTAAATTAAATCATACCGAAAGCTAAAAATATTCAAATTACATGACACAAAACTAAGAAAAAAACCATATAAATATTTTATTCTTAAAAAAAATTTATATATATATATATATATATATTTAATATTATAATAATGCCAATAAATTCCATCCCACAAACGAATTTAAAAAGGTTAAAATAATCCACTTCACTTATAGAAAAGTTTTTTTTTGAGCATCCACTTGTATAATAGTTATTAAACAATAAACAATACCTAAGTTTATAACGTTCCTTACATAATTAAATAATCAAATAACAGTTAAAAATATTAACTTAACTTCTGAGAAAATATCTCACTTTTTTTCTTTTTTTTAAACAGAAAATATCTCACTCTTAAGGGCATGATTCCATCGAACATAATTAACGCGACCACAAAATAATAAGTGTCACTATGGATAGAGAATAGCTATAAATCATCGCGGTTGATGACATAATTAATCATATTACATAAACGAGCCCAATAAAAAAGAACATAATCATCTATACTACCTATACTATTATATTAAGTGTGAAGACATGATAATAACTATCTAGAGAGGACGTCGACTTTTTTTTTCCAATTTTACCATGATATTAATATTACACTTTTGTTTTTTGTTTTAAGTTCAACGCACACTTTTATTTTTATTTATTTTTATTTCAACAATTCAAATATCAATTTAGTTCCTCCATTATTTGTCAAACTTCACTTTAGTCCATCGATAATAATAAAAAAGATTGTATACACACGCATCACGTTTATATAGTAACTAGTATATATAATCTCTTTTATATATATACTATAATAAAGTTTAAAATTTCTTATGTACGTCGGTGTATTTTCAATTTCCTTCATCTATCAAATAATTTAATACTTAACATATTTATTGATATATTTATATTCTATTATTATTTTCTTTTCATTTCAAACTAAATTAATTATATACCATTCAAAAATTATTCTAGGCCAGATATATAAAGATTTATCTACTTATATAGGTGTGTATTTTATATAAAAAATGTATATTCAAGAATTATATATGTGTATTTTACATAAAATGTAATATTTTATAGATTTCTATATATGCATTTTTTTCTCAATATATTTGAATAAAAAATTTGGTTTTATTGTTATATCTATACTATATAATTATGCATCAATTTCTTAGGGTAGTACCTTGATCATTTTATTGGGTGGACAAAAATATCATTTCTTTCATATAATAAATTTATTATCCACTTGTAACTATTATCTTTCACATTTGATTTTATGAATATAACATAAATTATTTATGCATGAGAATTTTCACGGGCATGAATTACTGGTATATTTTTATGATAAACATTGTTAATTATGCGAAAGTTGAAGATCAGAGAAACTAATCCCTTAGAAATCTATGTTGTTTGATTTCTCAAATTTTGTACTCATGTTTTTTTAATTACATTAATTAGAGAAAAATATAATTTTTTTCTTGTAATTTTTTATGTTTATAATCAAACAAAACCACATAATCTCCCACACCTTTTCATATTCTCCACTATTTTAATCTTATTAACATTCTTTAATTTACTTCCATTAACTCTCCCAATTTACTGAATTTTAATTTATCATAATGATTAAATAATGAAATACATTAGTTGCAACCTGAAAATCACTAGTATATTTAATGATCTCATCGTAACTAGTATGAAAAAATTTATAATTTTAGTTCCATAATTTGTAGATATTTTATTTAGTGGTCTCATTATGGTTTTAGAGTCCACTATTTTGCGATTTATTTTGATTTTAGTTCATTTTTATTAAAGTACTAACGTTACACCAGAAATTATGACGTACTCGACGAAAATAACGACATGTAATTGTCGTCATGGTGACATATATCGTTGATGTGTTTGAGGTTGATATCAACCTTTCGAAAAAAAGAGTAAAATCGAAAAAATAAATAAGTTAAATCATAAGAACATGAATTAATCGATAACAAAACAAAGTTTGAAAAAAAAAATTAAGTTGTAGGATCATAAATTTAACTTTCGCCAGGATATTAGTCTCCTATGAAAATTTTCATACAAGTGCATTTTGAATTTTTAATTACTACCACCTATCTTCTTATAAAGTTGAATTTGCACACTATTGAGCTTCTATTATTTTATGCATAGTTTGGAAAAAAGAGAGAATATAGTGGAGACTAGAGAGAAAAAGGAGTGGAGTTTGGCATGTGACTTTAGGGCTTCACAAAACCTACAAAACAGATAATTTATTGCCTTTTCTTCACTTTTATTTTGTTTAATATTCTCTCTCCAATAATCACATCCTATAATCTATGCGAGCGAGAGGCAGACAAGAACCCACCTCATTTATTCAGCAAGCCAAACTTGGATTCTTGATAATTGGTAGGCACCAACACCACTTTCACGTCTTACTTGTCTTGTGGGGGGTGTCCTCCGCTTCTTCTTCTCCACCTCCCCCAGTGTTGGATTTAATTCTTAATTAATATGATTCTTGAATTCTGTCTTTATATCTATTGTTGGGTAATGACCAGTACTGGCATAGGAAGCTCACAAGTCCCTCTCCGGGAGAAACTTTTTTCATGAATAAAGCCAAGGGGACAGCATCAGTAAGTAGCAGTAATATATGGTGTGGAAGCTCTAGCAGAAAGGAAGAAGAAGACCCCATCAGCACTTGTAATTGCGTGTCTGTATACTTTGTGTTTTTTTATTTTTATCTCTGTCTCACAAATCTTCTCCTGCTCCGAAGAATTTCGGTGACCCCACTTTCTTTTTTCCTAAACAAAATGACTGCTTCTTAGATTCTTCAAGATTTGGAAAAAATGAGAGGATATCTTGCCCTTGATAGAGACAGATATACGTGATTATTTTTTTTAAAAATCTATTTGTAGTGATTATTGAAGAATTGTTTGAAGAATTTCGAAGAAATTAGCAGTTGTGGCTACTACTCGGAGGTTAACTTCAGATTCTGGCGCGTTTGCTGATTGGGTGGCTTCTTCTTCATCAGCAGCCGGGGATCTCTCGTTAGGCTTTAATGCAGGATCTACCGGCGCCGCTGCTCCTGGTGGGAACACCACGAATGATAGCGGAGCTGCGGCTGGGGGCATGTGGTCTTCAGTGGCTTCCACTAGGCACATAAACTGCGGCCTACCACCGGAATTTTTCTTTGTTGCTCCGGCGTCTTCTTTCCAGCATCACCACCCAGATGCTTCCGCCGCCGCTGCAGCCACTACAATTAACTTCGACCCTCATCCATTTAGTGCCTCCAGTGCTATAGGCGTTGGAGTTGGTGTGGGCGTGATCCCCCTCCTCACTGCCACCCCATGTTTAGCTCAGCAAAATATTGGCAGCGATGGTTCGGCAAATGACGACGTGTTAAACATTGCCCGCAGCCGTAGCAGCGGCGGGATGCAATTATGGCAACACCAGCAGAGCCAGAACTCTTCTGCATATAGCTCGAAGAAACCCTTGATTCTTGATCATACAAGTTTGCTTCAAAGTGGAACTGGCCGAATCGCCACCTGTGGAATTGGAGGGTCATCGTCTTCCTTGGGAACCACAACTTGTCAAGACTGTGGAAACCAGGCCAAAAAAGACTGTATCCACAGGAGATGTAGAACTTGTTGTAAAAGTAGAGGCTATGATTGTGTCACCCACGTAAGAAGCACCTGGGTTTCTGCTTCCCGCCGCCGCGAGCGGCAGATCGCTAGAGAAAACATCCCTGCAGCCGGATCTTTGCAATCGACTTCCGGTACCAAGAAACCTAGGCTAGGCGGCACTTCTCAAACCACCACTACTGCTTCCCATACTTCAACTTCGAACACCACTCCACCAAGAAGCTTCGATACCAGTTCTAGCCACCAAGGTCCGATTTTTAAACAATTCTTAGTTGATTTATATAATTAATAATCCCTTTATTTCATGCAACAAATTAATTTTCCTCGACAAAAAAAGAATATTTATACTAAATTGTGTCATAATTAATGGGACCTTAGATGCATCTTATAGAGATTCATTACCGGGCCAAGTGCATGCTCCCGCAGTTTTTAAGTGTGTAAGAGTAACTTCACTCGATGATGGAGAAGACGAGTATGCATACCAAGCCGTTGTAAAAATAGAAGGCCATGTATTCAAAGGCTTCCTCTACGATCAAGGGATAGAAGGAAGAGATGGAACATTTCCCAACATATCTGAATTACATCTAGGGGGAGGCGGAGGCAGCATCGCCGGAAGAGGCGGCGCTTCCTCTACCCAACCGGTTCTTCATCCAACGGACAATCTCACATCCCCCGCTGGTGGCTTTCTTGGAGGAACTAGTTATGGTAACCCAATGAACTAATATTTTTATTTTTTAATATCAAGGTTTGACGAGAAAACCTGAAAAGATTACTCGAATTATATTATCCATTGTCACCGTCGGGGGAATCGGTTCTTGATAATTTCGTGCATAACTGGTTTCGCCATAGGTTTCAGGTCTTTCCTCTAGCTAGTCATCCAGCCCTTAAATATTCTTGGCTTCCTGTATCATATAATTGCCAAAAAGATTACTTTTTGCTAATAATAATTAAATCTCTATATTTTTTTTCCTCCATCTGCATATTGTGGCATTCCATCTTTGTTGTTTAAACTGTGAATTTTCATAATTTGAGTCCTATGAGTTGAATGAAATAAAATAATATCATATCGATGTTTACTATAATTTTTTTTATAATTCGGTGGACAACATCATCTATTCGATCAAATGATTCCCTTTCGTTTATATCAGTGCAAGTACTCCTAGCTAGACACTGTTTTTTGACCTTGCAACATTTCGTGAAAATCTTCATGCTTTTGTCAAGTGTAAGCCTTGAGTTTAGGTCGGGTGTGCGCTCGAATAGAAAGATTTGATTCGGCAAGTTCTTGTACATTTTTCCAGGAAACAATTCAAAAAGTGTTTCCTGATCTGCAACGGAAGATGAGTAAATTAATGTTTAGGTATTTTGATCAAACTGCAGCCAATATTATTCAGTGCTGCATCTTATATTGTGATTTTAAGAACTCATCAGAACATATCATCAATACATGTAAGTTCACCCGATAAACGTGCCAGTTTGTCACGCCTCCTTCCCATATTTTCTTATTTGTTAAATGTTTAATATGCACGCCCATTGTTATAACTTTATGTTAAATTAAATGATATTATTTTAATAAAAGTTTAGTGTTTTATATAATTATTAGATGAGAGGTTCAATTCAATGAAGAAAACGTGTGGCCATGACAAAACTGAGAAAATAGAGGAATCACTAATCAGTAGGTAGATATGGTAAGCATTGGAAATTGTATTTTCAGAATCAAATAATTATCTTTTTTCATTATATATATATATATATA
>NW_027357516.1:14515-15667 GCF_012295235.1 Primulina huaijiensis | reverse complement strand
ATATATATATATATATATATATATATATATATGATATTATATATGTATATAATATCATATATATATATGTAATATGAAGAAATACGTACGTACATTTTTTTTTAATTGTAAATGAAACTCGAATATTTTTTAATATTGTAAATACATACATATGGCTGAAGTTACAACCGTTAGAAGACTTTCAACGGGCTTCTCAAAGTCTTTGAACCGTTTCATTAAAGAATTTTTTATCGTTCACTTAATAAAAGGCATTTTCTGATCGGTCGAGGATATTCAATAGTTTTGCAACGTTACAAGTTGAACATATCTTGCACGAGTCTCGATAAAGATCTACATTAATGTCACTATCTTGGAATATAAATATCGTTTATACATTTTTCAAGTTCTAATAAAGATAACAGTCATCACAAAATATGCTCAGCAGACATCATCAACTCTTCAAAGAACGAGATCCAAAGTTACACAAGCAAAGATAACATTAAATGTTTGCTGAAGACCATTTAAAGAAGTTGAAGTTGGTAGTAACACATCATTCCAGTTATATAGGTTTACGTTATTCATATTTTCGGACAGTTGGAATGATAACTTTTAAAAGAAGAGTTGAAGAATGCATATGACAGTTCGATCATTTTTTTAAGCTTTTCGACCACACGATTGACATATTACTAAAGTTTGCATACTCAATGATCTGAATGCCTTTAAAAGTTCATATGCATATATATTTTTTAATATTGTAAATGGAACTTAAATATTTTTTTTACATGGAAGTTTTTAATGGGTGCAACTTAAATAAATGATATAATAGTCGGAATATTGTGATAATTGTTACGTATGACGATAAAGGATATACATATATACATATATATAGTTTTGTGTCTGTAGAATGAGTTGATATATATGGCCCCTTGTGATTCAAGCTACGTTTATTTAATTTGATACCCTCTTTTATGTTTTGCGTCTCTCTTTTAACTTTCGGCTTAAGATATGAGACATGTTCTTTTGTCATCACGTGTGAATCTTTTCTTTTATACACACATATATAATTATAAAATAAAATTTACTTTAATTTTATATTAATTATAATCTTAATGGGAGTGGGAGTGAATTATTTTTCCATCGATATATACTTTTAAGTATATATTTTATTTTTGT
>NW_027357516.1:0-12995 GCF_012295235.1 Primulina huaijiensis | reverse complement strand
ATTATATTTTATGCATACACAGCCGTCCAATCGTAGATTTTTAACACTAAAGTTTTATCATATTTTTTTAAAAAAAATACCCTTTAATAGTTTAAAAAACAAATTGCCATTTAAATTAAAATTATTATTATCTCGTGTTACGAAATATAGAGTCATGATATAAGTACAACGAGATTTGTACAACAATTCTTACAAAACAAAAAATTCTATATAAAAATTTCATTTATCAAAATGTCATGGTGAATTCAATATATAATCTCATAAGATAATAGCAAAATCTCACGAAATAATTATTGTAAATATCGACGTATAATGCTGTAATTTTAGCGCTTATTCAAGAAATATATCTCAATTTTTTTAGAACATTTGGATCATTTGTTTTGGAATTAATTTCCAAAAGTTAAGAATTTTGATAAAAATATTTTATGAAATCTGATGCAAATAATAAACAGTCAAATGCATCCACCTCTGCTATATGATCGCATCGCAGACTTAAAAACCGAAGAAGATTTAGAAGAAAGACAGTCAAAGTACTTCAGTTGATCGGTGAGTCAAAAAACTTACAAATGGATTTCTTTCTAAGTGGAAAAGTTAGGCATAAAATAGTTAAACCATCTTCAATTTATTATTTTTTAAGTCGGAAAAAATATTATAATAATTGAATCTCGAAACTAAAACTTCATCTTATATTTGAGATGTTTTGTGTCAGATGAGCTACATTCTACAAGTCGTAGACGGGTTTTGGTTTTTTAAACTTAATTGTTGTGTTTGTTTATATATACAACTCTAAAGTGTAATCAAGAACTCTCAAAGGCTTAACTAAATCGGCATACATATTAAATTTAATTATGAAAACGTTTAAATAATAGTAATTCATAAAGATGTATCTATCACTCATCCAAAACTGCATTTTTCTTTCAATCGGGACCAACATCAAACCTACTCTATATCACCATAAACAATCTTTATAATTTAGAGTATATTTCTTGTGAGACAATCTCACGAATCTTTATCTGTGAGACAGGTCAACCCTACCGATATTCAAAATAAAAAGTAACACTCTTAGCATAAAAAGTAATACTTTTTCATGGATGACCCAAATAAGAGATCTGTCTCACAAAATACGACACGTGATACTGTCTCACACAAATTTTTACCTATAATTTAATCTCGAACTAGATATTTTATTATAAATTTGAAACTTTATTATTTATAAGTGACGAACACAAATTTTGTTGACGAAGAAGACTTGTAAATCTCTTGAACTTTTAAGATTGCTCGTTCTAATATGTGGACACTGGCTAATCGGTTTTTATTGGGCTATTTTTAAAGTTTTGGGCTAAGACAACTTTTTCTGGGCTTGGACTTGTAAAGAAGTACCAAAATTAAAAAAACCAAAGTGTTATAAAAAAAATCCCTAAAACTCAACTGTCAAATTTGTGAGACAAATAATACGAAGATAATGTATAAATATCCGACATGAAAAATTGTATAGACTTGGTTTTTTCTAAAAAAAATATTCCAAGTTATAACTTAAAAAAATCACAAAAACTCCAATGAGATGGTTTTATAGGTCAATTTTGTGAAACAAAATCTTCGACCTAACCAATTTCATGAAAATATAATATTTTATCTTAAAAATATTATTTTTCATTTTAAATATGGATCATATTGATCTATCTCATAAAAATAATAGATACGTGAGATCTCTCATCAGTAATCTATTAAAAAAAATTTAATGTGAGCAACCAATAATATGTTTGTGAGATTAAACCGTGATGGACTAAAACAAGAATATAAACCAACAATTGGTTTGATTTGCTAATTTGACTGGAAGACAAGGGAGAGGGGTAAATGTGAGAAACCAATAAAATGTTTTTCCCCTAGTGACGTACGGCATATGCTTCGGTGTATTTATGTGAGATCCAAATCGAAATGTACAAAGCTAGGTTTCCCCTTCTGCGGAATCAGCATTATTCTTCAGATTCCCTCCTTTATTTTTGTTTCAATTTTATCTGTACAGGTATTGTTTAGATCTGTTCTCATAATCCAGGTGAAGATTTTTTTCGCTGTGTAAATAAATAGATATGTCGGCAGTTGTTGAAATCGTCGATCACCAATTCGTTGATGGTCTTCAAGATCTCGCGATCCATAACCAGGTTTTGTATTTTTTTCTTTGATTAATCGAATTTTCTTTATCTTTTTCATTACCTCGGGTGAAGTAGTTGTTCTTCTGTAATCAATTTCTGGGGTGGGTTTTTTTTTTTAGAAAAAAAAATCTGAAAACGGAATTGAACTGATTCTGAGCGTTAGAACCTGTTTTTTTAGTCTAATAGGGACGTGATTTGTTCGAATAATCGTTTGATTTTTTATGTTGGTGTGGATGAGCAAGGATTTGATTTGTTTTTCTTCACATATGTGGGGATTCTTTTTGACGTTTTGTTGATGAGATGAGTTGAATGTGTTGATTTCAGAAGGAAAGTTGTACAGAAGCAGAAATTGACCGAGTAGGGTGTGAGACTAACAGTATGGACAGCTGCTGTCATAATGGGGATTGTGCAATATGTTTGAACAAGATTGTGCTTCAAGAAACAGCTCTTGTAAAAGGTTGCGAGCATGCCTACTGGTTTGTCTGAATATCTTTCGATGTACTTGTTCCTTTTGTCATCATATCCACCATAAATTTTTATGATATAGCCTGTGTATGCCAACTTGTGTGTGATCCCTTCGTTAGTGAAGGATTTGTCAATAACATGAATTATGCTTGGGTAGGCTGGTTTTCTCATTATTCTTTTGAATAATTTTAAAGGCATTTGGGATTTATATGTTTCAGTTAATGATTCGAAACTTATGTGCGAGTTTTCAACAAACAATGCTTCAATTTCTTCTGCAGGAGAAGTAGGACGTGGGAGTTGTTCTTTCTCAATATTATATTATAGTTAACTAACGCAAGTTGATCAGTGAATTATTGCCATTTTTATTGGTTACAACAACATAATTATTAGTTTGGAAGCCTATTTCCATTGATTGAAATGCCATTATTGCTATCAACTAATTGTTGTTTATTTATATTTATTGGTCCAGTGTGACTTGCATCTTACGATGGGCCTCTTATAAAAATGAACCGACCTGCCCTCAGTGTAAAATTCCATTCGAGTTCCTCAATATTCATCGCACACTTGATGGAAGGTAATTTATTAGTACCTCATTCTTATCTTGAAATTTAATCTTTTTGGGCGATCTGGTAAAAGACGTAGTTATTTCAGGATGCTGGGTCGTAGAAATGCTGATTCTGTCGTTTGCTTTCACCTTTAGTAGATATTTTTTATTTTAAAAAAATACATTTCTAGATTAATCTTCATGAAATTCTAACTTCTTAACGTCAATTATGTGATGCCATAATAACATGATAAAAGCTAGAAGATTTTGTTAAAGAATATTTTGTTGTTTCTTTATTCTCATCTTACAAAACGTGCACTTTGAACAGCATCAATGATTTCATGTTTGAGGAGAGTGTATGCCTTCTTCTTAGAGCTTCATGGTTCAACCCATTGGCTGTGGTGGAACCGGAGGAGGCAGATTATGAAATAGAAGATTATTACTATGAGGATGAGGAAGAAGATTTAGATGATGCTTACTTAAGTAGTAGTTCCTCCAGTCTCCGTATTGGCAACCGAAGATGGGGAGACAATGGATTTGTTAGGTCAGGGAGGCAAGAAGCAAGACCTGTTTTTCACTCAAACATTGATAATGCAGGCGCTGGTTCGTCCAGTCGGCCTAAGAAGAAAGAGACCGCCTCCAAAGAAATAGTTGGGCGACGTGCAAAACGGGCATTAAAGCGTGAAGCTGCCGACAAGGCCGCCGCCGAAAAGCATCAGCTGCATTTGGTGAGGTTGGGCCGCAAGTAGATCTGATTAACACCCAAAAAAACTTCCAAGTCCTGAGTGCAGGCACATTGTACAGTATTTCTATGACTTTGTCTCTTCTTTGTAAACACGAGCTGTATCATGTGTATGGCTCCTTGCTTCCCTCCAAGATTTAGCTGATGCTGCCTTAGTACTGTACATTTAATTATTCTTCATAATATCCATTTTCTTCATAGTACTAGTTTGTTTTATTTTTTCAAAGTTCATTAATGAATAATGGAGTCAACTATATATGCATGCATGATTCATCAACAAAAGGACATTATACTGTAAGTTAATAATTAAAAGTTCCCACTGAAAGATAAATATACTTTAATTTGATTAAAATAAAAACAGTGGAATCAATATTATTTGGTACGGACGAATTAATCAATTTTCATCTCCCTTCAAGTTGACCAAAAAATAAGATAAGATGCGCTATGTGAATTGAGACATGCAATTAATTTCAAAGTAAATTGTACTAAATTACACCGATGCAGCATAGTCTCTCCTCGGGCTCTCCCAGAAATATTATTTCATTCACCTACAGTCCCGTACACTTTCGTTCATCTATATTTTTCAAGTTATCTGTTTTTGTTTGCTTGTTTCGGGATTTCAACGATATGCTTCTTCTCAGTCGGTATGTCAGCAGATCTGCTTTTTTTTTTTTTTACGCATTTTTTTTACATCTGTTTTAATAGTATCATTTCTTCATTAGTGGCCTTTTTTTGGTTTGGGAGCTTGTGAGGGCCGGACAATGTTACGTATGGAATTTCGTTGTATCTTTTGTTTCTATTGCTTGATCAGGCGAATAAATTTTCGGGTTCATTTTTTTTTTGTACATTTGTTTACAGGTGATAATCTGCAGTGATCAGTGGACTTTCTGTCGTGGGTTGTATTGCCATCTGTGGGGATTGAAGCTGCCTTTTTTGGAGGTGATATATATTTTTTCAAACCTCGTGTTTGTGCATTGATGTTATGAGTTGTTGCTTCGTAATTTGTGGCGATGACGATAAAGATTTTCCTCCCGTTTATGTCTTTTGTCTTGTCAGGAGAAGTATTGCCTTGATCACTGGGGTTTATTTGCTAAAGGTGTAAAGTTTTTAGGACTTGGAATTGCTGGATTTAAGGATATTATTTTTTGGTTTGGTTATTATTGAAGATTGAACAATTTGTTCGACTGGTTGGTCTGAAAATCTTGAAAGAGTTTGTCTGAACTTCTATTATACAGAAATGCTTGCGAGGAAGAACATGGGGCGTGCATCACCCGCTCTATTGGTATTGTTGGGTTTGAGTTCTTTCTTTGCTACATATAACTTGTTGACTTTGGTGATGCACAAGAAGGTTACGAAGAGTACAGAGAAGTGGAATGATCCTGTGATTAGTAGGCCTGACGAGACAAAGTTTGAAAAAGGTGCAAAATTTCATGTGGCATTGACAGCCACTGATGCACCTTATAGCAAGTGGCAGTGTCGAATTATGTATTACTGGTACCAAAAGATGAAAGATTTAACTGGATCAGATATGGGAGGATTTACTCGGGTTTTGCATTCAGGAAAGCCTGATAATTTAATGGATGAAATCCCCACTGTTATTGTAGACCCCCTACCAGAAGGGCTTGATCGGGTGAGCAAGAATTACTTGTTAATTTGTTGTTACCATGTTCATAATTCTGGACTTTTCCTTTTTGCACCCAGAAGTAATACATGTTAAACTGCATTTGAGTCATAATTAATCCCGTGAGCTTTTTCTTGAAAAGGCTTAAAGTTTTGTAACGCAAGATAGCTCGGAAAAAGAATTATGGCATGCTGTTTCACTGCATAGATTGTGCAAATCATGTTTATTCAAGTTTTGCCTGGTTACTCTGTGCTGACATGGCTGGAATTATCTACTTATTCATGTAGTTAATGCTGCACTGAATGACTGGTGGACTAAATATGCACCAAACATAGGAGTTCGATTTGTTTGTAGTAAAAAAGGGGTATGCATGAAAATGTGGTTTGCAGATTTTCATTTTACTGTAACAATTTTTAAGCTAGACGAAACTCAGAATTTATACTCCTAGTTTGATGCTCAGAATTTAAAATTTTTGGCCTGCGAAAGTCTTTTCCGTGGTGTAATTAATTTCTTGCTCCTATTTTTGTCCAATTCAAAGGTTGTATTTACAATGTATACTATATTTTGATATTGTGACAGGGTTACATTGTTTTAAATAGGCCCTGGGCCTTTGTACAGTGGCTGGAGAAAGCCACTATTGAGGAAGAGTATGTTTCCAATTCTTTTTATTGACAAGTCTAATTTTTCCACGCTTGTATTCCCTAAATCTTTATCCCATTTTATGAATTAATACGCAGGTATATTCTAATGGCAGAACCTGATCACGTTTTTGTTAATCCCTTGCCAAATTTGTCTCATGGAGATCACCCGGCCGCCTTCCCTTTTTTTTACATAAAACCAACTGATCATGAGAAAATTGTAAGAAAATATTTCCCCGAAGAGAAAGGTCCTTTGACAAGTATTGATCCAATCGGAAACTCTCCAGTGATTATTAAGAAGGTAGGAGTTTTTTGTTATTTGAATTATGTCTGCTTTCAAACTTTGAAAGGATAAGTATATGATCTCTAAAAGATGTAATTTATATATTTTACTTGTTAGTTGTTACATTGTGGTGACTAATCTTGCTCGTGCAGTCTACTCTCGAGAAAATTGCTCCTACATGGGTGAATGTATCTTTGCAGATGAAAGATGATCCAGAGACTGATAAGGCTTTTGGATGGGTTCTAGAAATGTATGTAGGATTCTTAAGTACTTTAGCATGAAATGTCTTTTTTAGTGATGAAATTTTTGAACTTGGCGGGACATATATTGTTGTTGAGATGGCTATCTTGTCTGTGTATATGACAGGTATGGTTATGCAGTCGCATCTGCTTTGCATGGCGTGCGGCATATTCTTCGTAAAGATTTTATGTTACAGGTCTATATCATTGCTGTCAATGGAACATATTTACTATTATTATTTTATCTTATCGACAATTGTTGAATTTATAATCTCGTATGATTTTTAGCCTCCATGGGACCTGGAAATCGGCAGCAAGTTCATTATACATTATACGTATGGATGCGATTACAACATGAAGGTATATTGTTTTCAAATAATTTATATATGTATTGGGATTTGAGGTCTCATTTTCGCAGGGACACAATTTCATTTTCTGCTATTTTCCAACTTGGGAGTGCCTCAAATATCGTCTTCCTATTTCTCTATATTGTGTTGCTCTCGCATGGTAGACCAGTCTTTTGGTTTTCGACTGTCATCTTGGGTTTATGATCAAACTGTTGGTAACCAAAAATGCGACAACTAACAGGGAGAATTAACTTATGGGAAGATCGGCGAATGGAGATTTGACAAGCGATCGCACCTTCGTGGTCCTCCACCCAAAAAAATCTCATTACCCCCTCCTGGTGTTCCTGAGAGTGTGGTATGTTTTTGTATTATCGCAGTGTAGTAACAGCATTCACTGTAACAAATAATAACTGTAATTCAATTGTCTCTCTTTGGTTGTTTTGCTAAAATCAAGGCTGTTACAATGTTCCTTTAACTTGCGCTCCTTGCTTCATTATTTCTTTCTGATTGTTCTCTCCGCAGGTGAGGCTTGTGAAAGCTGTGAATGAGGCAACTGCAAATATCCCTAACTGGGACACAGAAAATTCGAGCTGAGATTTATGCCATACTTCAACTTATTTGGAAAATGCAACAGAAAGACTCAAAGAGCAGTTCCCACTCTGTTCAATTTCACAAGCGTTAGATATATAAATGCTAAAAATTAACAAACAATACAAGTTGGAAGGTGATGTGAATTTTGTTTAAAGTTGGATCCTTTCTTTGTACCTCCGACATAGATACCCTTTTGAATTAACAATTGAAATCTTTAATTGTAGAGGCAAACTTCTTGATTCTTGCCCTGTTTAGGTTTATCTTTATGATACCAACAGCGTAACATATAATTAACAAACTGACGACTTTTTCTCATATTTGCGCTGGAGAATATTTTTTGAAAATTAGCAAATTGCTATCTTTATATATTTACAAGAATGGACATCATTAGCAGCAGTTCAAAACAAAGGACACTTGATAAATTAGCATGCCTTAGCAAATCGCATTACAATGAAAGTTGCCTGGGAGGCATCCAATGGCTGCTTCGGTTGACGGGGTCAAACATAACTTAAGATTATTAAGCCTTTGCAAAAGTTGGTGCTTTCCATTTCATATTGCTCAGCCAACCGGAAGGAAAGAAAAATTTTCCAGACTGCAAGCTCAAGAGGTTCTGTCTGTAAGGTATCAGTATATTCCTTAGACCTGTTTGATGAAAAAAGAAACACGATTAAAATGTAAGAAAACGCAACCAACGGTCAAGTGGGAATTGAGTTTTTGATAAAGGCACAGGTTTGTGCAGTACCTGAAATGCACATAAACTTGTAGATATGAGCAATTCGAGGGTTGCCTTTTGTACTCATGTGAGGCTTCTCTAGGCACTCCAAGAATGCTAGATCTGCCTTCAAAAGGTCGGTTTGATCATGTGTATCATATCCCATATCATGACAGTAGCAACAGAAATCCAACCAATCAATTGGACGTTTGTCCCAGACAAGAGAGCCTCTATCTTTCCCACTTGACCAGTTAGGTCCACAATAATGCCCATACCGTGGGAACAACTGAGACAGAAAACCTCTCGGACCCGTATGCCATGGAACTTTTGAAACATATGGTTTAAACCGTACCGTTGAGTGCTGAGCAGCAGATTCCGCGTTCCCATGAGGATGTGAATGCTTCTTTAACTTCCTATTGACAGTGGTGGGCAACTGAAATTTGTCTCTGGTTCTGATAACCCAAGGAACGAGTGAAAGGAGAGACCATTGCCAGAATTTGCCACCAGAAGTAGCCTTCTGCTTAGGTTCTTCCAAAATGATGCCACTAGACGAAAGAGGTGATGATACGTCCCTGTTTGGTTGGGATCTATTCCAAGGAATATACTGTTGCAGTTGAAGATTCATTTAACAAACAAGACTCAGCCTGAACCACCTATCGTTGGATCAGATATGAAAAAACAAAATGACAGTTCTGAAGAGTAATATATAGTGCAGACTTCAAACTTTATCAAAACAGCTGCAGTAGGTTCAAACAAACAATACAAGAGATGACCCTCGGTTGCTGTTAGTAATGTCAAAATGACCTATAAAATAAGGGTGGCCCCTTAGATTTTAAACGAGAGGCCAGCTAACTTGATAATACTTAATTCAAAAAACTTGTAATTTAGAAGAAAATTACACACCAAATAAATTTTTTTTCCTTCTCAATTCTGATTTCAAAGGGTACTTCTCTGCTTCATTTAGGTACCTGTTTGATCTATAAATATTTGAAAGGAACATCCACAGTAATTTAAATCTCACAGCTTAAGCCCTCAGAATTAAAGTTTGCTTCTAGTAAATCAATCACGGCTACAACAGTCAACAAACACCACTCCCACAGAAAAACAAGCGTCATTCAAATCAATAACATACAAACATATCCCCTCATATAAGTAAAATGTGCCCTCAAAACACTAACTGCAACAGACGATGAAGTTTCAAATACTCAAACTCCAAATCCTTCGTTCTGCCAATATAAATCTTCCAAATAAACTTCACAAATCAGTAAAATTTCCCGGTATCTACGAAAGCAACATACACACAGTGGCATCATACTGAAGGAGAAAATGCAAAACCTGAGCAAAGCTGACAGTATGAAGTACCCCGGACTGCAGAATCATTCCTCAAAACCCTCCATCCATCAACAAAATGCAGAACAAATTCGGGTGGTAGAATTGGATTCGATTTGTGACGTGGGTATGGGGAATCGTGCTTTTAATAAGCGTTTCTTAATGACCACAAAAAGCGGGTCCACATAGTGGAAGAAATCATATTTTGATGCCGAGTGTATGTACAGAGAAGAACCAAACCTACTTTCACATGTATAGGCATTTTTGGCCATTCGTCTGTCGCGTGACGTCAGTATTTGATTGGGGTCGACTAATTGGTCTCAAATTTTAACATATGACTAGCTATTTTGCACACGTATTGTACAGTTTTTTTTTTTTATAATTATCGAAGAATTGAAGTAAAATTTGATAAATTATTGAAAGACTAAAGTATCATTTTAATTGTTGTAATTAAAAAAATTAAAAACAAAAGTGTTTGTTGAAATTTAAAAAATAAAAACAAAAGTGTAATATTGGTATCATATAAGGAAAAAATTGGAAGAGCTAAAAACAGATCAAGACACTAATTTTGTCCCTATTGTAGATATTCTTAATAATGTATGTACAATTATTTTATAATTATCGAGGGACTAAAGTGAAATTTTACAAATTATCGAGGGACTAAAGTGTTATTTGAATTGTTGGAATTAAAAAAAATAAAAACGAAAGTGTTTGTTGAATTAAAAAATAAAAACAAAAGTGTAATATTGGTATCACATAAGGGAAAAATTGGAAGAGCAAAAAACAAACCAAGACACTATCTTTGTATCTATTATAAAGATTCTTAATAATGTGTGTACAGTTTTTTTATAATTATCGAATGATTAAAGTGAAATTGACAAATTATCGATGGAGAGACTAAAATACTATTTGAATTGTTGTAATTAAAAAAATAAAAACAAAAATGTTTGTTGAAATAAAAAAAAATAAAATAAAAAATGTAATATTGATATTTTAATAATATAGTATAGATAATATAGGTGAATATATTTTCTTCTGGTTAATTTGCATTGAATTTATGAACGATTTTGTTTTTTCAGATATTCTATAAATGTTTGTTTCCTCTCGTGTATGTTTTTTCCTCAATTTATTACATTGACAATCGTACTCCTCCAAAGACACTTTTGGCCCTTATATCCTACCAAGTTTAAACTAAAAAACACATTATACTACGTATGAATGTCTATTTTCGATGCAAGTTGTTAATTTTTTGTGGCCGAAAAGAATTTGTACATAAGATCGAAAGTTATCTAAAATGACAGAAAGAAGACAAATTCAACAAGATCATCTCAACAGCGGGAAAAACGTCGTTTATGGAAACAATAGTGACATAATTTACACCAAAATTAAACAAAATAATCAGCCAAATATAATTAAAAAAAACACAAGAGAAGGCATCCTTACAAGGTTACATTACATGCATAGCATGGTCACATATTACACAGTGGAATGGATAGGTTGCAGCAAATCATAGCGAATTGCCACTTGTGATTAAATAAAGTACAAACTCAAAAGTTTGAAATAAATATGAACTCAACCTAGACACTAGTTTACATTCTCAATATTCCCACCAAAAAAAAAAAGAAGTAAAATATATACCGTGCAAACACCAAACAGGGATCAAGATTGCAAATATATACTAACTTGCCAAGAAAGGAGAGAGGATATACGGGAGAAAGATGTTGTCAATAATTCGTCTGAGACAAACATTGGAAGCAGCAAACATCTAATTCCATCGAGGAGATGATGGTTTATACACGAAATCTTGAGGTATGGATCCATAGTTCAAATCCAGATTGTGCAGTTGCTCCATCAACTGAGACCTCCTTTCCTTAAAAAAGTCGAGACGAGTTGTCAATTCAACCAAAGTCGAAGAAGCAGCCGGTGGATGTCGAGAATAATCCAAAGCCTGTCCGTAAAACACACACTTGGTAATGTAAAAGATGACAGTGAACAGAGAATAAAGGTAATGCTCAACAATTCTCAGCCTCCGTCAAATCGTATTCTGATATCAGAGTAGTTTTTTTGAATACACTGTTGGTGTTTTAATACTGTCGATCATCTATGCATGACATGCATGTGACCAACATGCGTATATATCAGATACATGTAACTTACATTACCCGATAATAATTGGTTCATGCATCGAATCTCACGATGTGAAGCATAGAATATACGCATGCCATGCATGTGACCAACAAGCGTATATATCAGATACATGCAAACTTACATAATCCGGTAATAATTGGTTCATGTATTGAATCTCATGATGTGAAGCATACAACATAATCTAAACTAGAGACGCCAGAATCTGTTGTACCTCGGCGGCTCTAGAAGTAGATGGTATCAATGCAGAATCGACAGCACAAAGATCATCCATGGATAAACTTGTGGATGCCTCGGTACTTTTAGAGTCACTCAAGCTTGTTGCTTCCATGATCTGCTTCCGAGAAGGCTGCCTACTACTGCTACCGGATGTCAAGATTTGGCCCTTGATATTTCTCAGGTCAGTCCCTAAAAATTCCTGCAACCATTAAGGGTAGAGGAGCAAAGACTAAGTTTTGTGGTATCCAAGGCAAAAAATCTGAAGTGTTGTCATTTCTAATCAAAAGGAAAACAAAAGCATTCATCCATTTATAAATTTGTTGATTCTGATTAACATTGAGCGAAGTAAATAGAATGCACAACATGAACAGGATATAAAAGATAGAATTTATATGTTTTACAATAAGCCTCCTAATAATAACCCAGAGAATTAACAAGCTCAACAGAAGCTACCTGTAGACGTGGATCAAAGGCAATAGCTTATGTAACATTATGATTGATTTTGCTCTTGGTGCCAATCGCGTCCAGAGATTCTATTAGTGTTGCTAAAGTACAAAATATTTCTTCAAACTTACATGTGAAGGGGTAGACCAAAAAATACGAAGTACTCTTTAAAGGAAAAAGTGCAAATGAATTTAGAGAAAATAAGAATCTAGATCGAGGAAAATATCGCCAAGATTCAAATAATGCATGAGTTGCAAGAAAACTAAAGGCATAAAACTGATTACATGATAGCAAAACAGAATAGAAGATTTCTGACAAAGTGAAACTAGAATTGCGTGATAAAAAGAAGACAAGACTAATCACCTCAGTTCTTTGTTTTCTTTCATGGTTACAAACTGCTAGTGTTGAATCAAAATCTTGCTGGAAATATTTCCTGCATGCAAGGATTAAGCTGCTTCAGTAACAATTGTACTTCCCTCCGAAACTTAAAAAAAAAACGGAGGTAAGCTTGTTTGAAGACCAGTGA
>NW_027357515.1:0-14970 GCF_012295235.1 Primulina huaijiensis | reverse complement strand
CGGTATCGCCGTATCGTGAGTTTTTCACATCAAAGGCACGTATATCTATTTCTTTCTGCGTCGATCATGTCATAGTATGTGTTGGGTTGTTTTATACGTAAAAATCCATGTATGATGTGCAAGGTTTGGGCAGAAACATGTTGGATGATTTTGAAACGTTTTTAGATCTAAATTTTCGAAATTTACCGTTCTTTTGAAAACTGCGATTTTTCAGTCGTGATTCTGAGAAAACTTTCTGCATATAAAACGTATAATGTTGCAGCAGCGGCCCCAAGCGAGATCCAACGAATCCCTCAACGCCAAGTAAGTATGTTCAACGAGCAAAAGAAAATATTTTAAGTTTTTGAGGTATGCTAAATGTCTTGTGACCAAATTATGAACCGGTTTGGAAGCCGGAGAACGTGTCCGGGGACCTCTCCAACTATGAATGGGTTTGGAAGTCGGTGAACGTGGCCGATGACCTCTCCACCCCGTTAAAGTATGAACGGGTTTAGATCAAGATCAGAAAGCGTTAAAACATGAACGGGGACCAATCCACCCGTTAAAGCATGAACTCATGAACGGGGACCAATCCACCCGTTAAAGCATGAACGGGGATCTCATGTATGTGGCAGTGGATCTTCCCTGTCAGCCCAGTACTGTGGTTCAGTCTGATCAGGCGATTTATGTTATGGGTCACTTGCTTTGTAACATGTCTCTATGCAAAAAAAAAAAATGAAGTTATGTATGTACAAGTATGCAAGCATGTTTATGAAAAGTTTTCACGTTATGGCACATCTATGTTATGTATGTATGTTCAAGTTTAATTGCAAGTTCAAGTTTCACGTATGTACGCTCTATTTTGAAGTTGCATGTGGTTTTATTACGTAATACTTGTTACTTCCAGATTATACGTGTTGAGTCTTTAGACTCATTAGACTTGATCGATGTAGGTGAGGATGATTTTGAGGAGACTAGGGGTGGGCACCAAGGAGCTTGCTTGGACTGAGCATTAGGCTAGACCCGAGGACTGCCCATGTCATTTTAAGATTTTACGAAAGTTTCAAATACTCTGATTTCATGTTACTGATTATGAGTTTTAGACAAGTACTTTTAGTACACTTCGTTTGAGATCTTTTGTTGCAACAACATTTGGGGATGAACAGTTATTTTACCTAATTTTGAAGGTTCGCGTTTTATTTAAGAAATTTTTTAATTTTTCCGCAAATTTTAAATAGTTGAAAGTACGGTACGTTACACGTTGTGGATTCTTGACATGTCCGTCGGCAAGGCTAGTCGATAAGTTAGGGTTCCAACTCTTTCAAGAATCTCGAAGGGTCCGACGTTTCTTGTAAAGGCTCGTATTTCCTATTAGTAATTTTGCGGAATTTTTTAAAATTTTTCTTTTTTAAATAACGTGCATCATTCATAAAATAAACTGATAAATAAGTTTAACTTTAAAAATAACAGCGGAAGTAATTATTTTGTTTCAAAACAACAACTTAAAAAAATAAATATCCAACACATAAAAAGATGAGTTTGAACATGAAAATGCGAATAAACTGAACATGAGGTCCTCGGGTTCCTACTACTACCGACCCAAGCAGCTCACTGGTCTCCGCCCTTAGTCCCGACCTCATCAGTACCTACAACAATCAAGTCTAGTGAGTCTAAAGACTCAACATGCATATATCGTGAATAACAAGTAAATATATCATAAAATCGCATGCAACGTAAAAATATCGTATCGTAAAGCGTAAGGTGAAAATCGTGTCATGAGTAATTATAAATCAGGCATATCTGAAAATCTTAAGTTAAAGATTTGCTCGATAGAGCCCTATCATGAAATATCATATCGTAATTTTTCTGGTAGAGATAATGTTTCTACGCAAGTGGCCCATAACATAACATGCACGTCTGATCAGACTAAACCACAGTATACTAGGCGGTAGAGATCATCACAGCCCTTGGACTGATATCCGTACCCATACATAATCGTAAATCGGCCGTAAGTCACCGGGCGAAGCAATCCCATAAGCGTAAGGTGGCCACAAGACATATCGCATTATCTCAAAAATAAACATTTTATCTTTTATGCACGTAATATAATTATAACCCTGTTCTACCGGATGAGTTGGATCGTTCCCAGGCTTGCTGCGACCTAGTTCTAACATGAGAAACATGCAAATAATCTTGACTTGACAAAGACTTCATAACCGAACCAAAATCGAGACAACTACGCCCAACAAACTTAGTATTCAACCATGGCTTCGTACCAACCCGAACCAACATTGAACCATCGTTTAGCCATGATTAAAATACACCTAAAATATTGGAAAACATAACCCTAGGGCTGTAATACACGGAAAATGTGAATGGAGGCCAAAATCGTGAAACTCTCTTTCGAGAGTCGCTTTGACACATTGCACCGTAAATTCTTGTACGACCTCTAAACTTAACCAAATCACAAACGGCCAAAAAAATGACCTTCTTAACTAATTGAGGTACTGTCCCATCTAAACCATAGGCTAAAATCCAACCAAGGACTCGAAAATGACCTCTGAACCAAAGCCAAAGTTGCAGTCATATTTTCATGTTTTTCATGATTCATGAACATAGCATGCTTTTTTAAAAATATGTATAGGACTTGATTGAAGAGAAAATGAATAATATAAGCATGCCTGAAATTCGGTTTTAAGAAGAAAACAAACACTACGATGAACACGGCACGGCGGAGACGTAGTCCCTTTTCTTTCTTGTTATTGTTGCTGAAAGTCGTGATTATTTGCTGCTAAATTCTCTGAAATTTTTGAATGTAAGGAGGGGAATGAGATGCTAAGGAATGAAGGGAAGGCTACTAGGAAAATAAAGGAGTCAAGAATGCATTAGAGGGAATTTTCAATTTAAGGAATGGAATGGCACAAGGAAATGATTTTCTACCGTTCTATGTGGCTAGAGAACTAGGAATAGATTGGCTAATTTAGTGGTTTAATTAGGTGCAATAAAAGTGCTTAATTATTAATTGTTGATGATTAAAATGGAGGAATTAATCATACCAAGAGAGGTTAAGGAAAGATATCAAAAATAGAGAGTTGCTAAATATGATTAAATTGATTCTGAGGGGGCCGAAAATTTGCTTAATAAATGGAGGTAAAATATTGCTTAATTATTGAATTTTAGTGAAATAATAAATTAATTAGGATAGAAATTTTCTTGCATGCATGGATAAATTTACTAACATGTTAAGGTATAATTTCTTGAATATATTAGGCCTAGATTAATTTATCCCAATTGGTTACACATTTTAATTTAGGTTTTTAATTAATTATTGGACATAAAAGAACTTATTTACTAACTTAACTCAAATTAATTAAATAAATCCTTAAACATTCTTTTACATTAAAATAAATTATTCTTTGGCTTAAATTAAATTTAAGAATATTTTCTTATTATTAATTTTATCTCAATACTCCAACTCCAGTCCGGCCTCGCTTATTGATCCGAAAAGATAAAAACTAAACTTCTGCGTAAAATAAATAATCATGACACAACAAATTTTAAAATGAATTAAACCCTCATGCATGTATGAAAATCATTTTAATTTAAATAATAGTAATTATGCATGGCTTATACGTTATCTGATTTTTGGGTTTTACAACTCTCTCCCCCTTAAAAGAAATTTCGTCCTCGAAATTAAAACTAACCGAATAACTCGGGGTACCGACTCTTCATCTCTGGCTCAGATTCTCACGTAGCTTCCTCCTCCGAATGATTAAGCCATTTAACTTTCACTAGCTTCACCAGTTTGTTCCGAAGCCTTTTCTCATGTCTGTCTAATATTTGCACTAGTCTCTCTTCATAAGACAGGTTCGGAGTGAGCTGCAACGGTTCAAAGTTCAAGACATGCGATACATTTGCCATATACTTCCTCAGCATGGAGACGTGGAACACGTTGTGTACTCCGGCCAGATTTGACGGAAGAGCAACACGGTAAGCTAACGTCCCAACCTTGTCAAGGATCTCAAATGGTCCGAGGAATCTCGGACTGAGCTTTTCTTTCTTCCCAAACCACATGACACCTTTCATAGGTGCTATCTTCACAAAAACATGGTCGCCAACGGAAAACTCTAGATCTCTCCTCCTCTGATCCGCATAACTCTTCTGTCGACTCTGAGCAGTCCATATCCTATCACGGATCTTGACTACTATATCGGCAGTCTGTTGAACAATCTCCGGACCCAATTCTGACCTCCCACCTACTTCATCCCAATGAATAGGCGATCTGCATTTACGACCGTACAACGCTTCATACAGAGCCATACCTATAGACGACTGAAAACTATTGTTATAGGTAAACTCTACCAATGACAACTTCGACTCCCAACTCCCATAAAAATCGAGGACACATGCACGGAGAAGGTCCTCCAAAATCAGGATAATTTTCTCTGACTGACCATCTGTCTGTGGGTGGAAAACTCTGCTAAACAACAACTTCGTACCCATAGCTGAATGTAAACTCTTCCAAAATGAGGAAGTGAATCTAGGATCTCGGTCAGACACTATAGAAACGGGAATACCATGAAGTCTGACTATCTCTCGGATATACAACTCTGCATACTGAATCATGGTGAAAGTCATCTTAATAGGCAAGAAGTGCGCTGATTTGGTAAGACAATCAACAAGCACCCAGATAGCATTTGATCCTCTGACTGACTTCGGCAAACCGACAACGAAGTCCATGGTAACATTCTCCCATTTCCACTCGGGAATAGGAAGAGGCTCGAGCATACCTGCTGGTCTCTGATGTTCCGCTTTCACTAGCTGATACGTCAGACACTCGGATACAAAACGTCTGATATTCTTCTTCATCCCCGACCACCAATACAATAACTGCAGATCTTTGTACATCTTCGTACTCCCAAGATGAAGAGAGTACGGTTACATATGGGCCTCAGATAAAATATCTGCTCGAATAGAATCGCCGCTAGGAACCCACATTCTGTCTCGATATCGCACAATACTATCGCTAATTGTATACAAGGTACTGCCCTTGGCCTCATCTCTCTGCTTCCACTTTGCTAACTGCTCGTCTGCTAGCTGGCCACTGCGAATACGGTCTGAAGAGAAGACTGAATCGTCAAAGTAGATAAACGGGGAACTCTACCTCGAGGATATGTCTCTAGATTAAACCTCTGCATCTCAAACTGAAGAGGTCTCGGAATCACCAAATGAGCCATCACTGCGGCTTTCCTGCTCAAAGCATTCGCAACTACATTAGCTTTGCCAGGGTGGTAGCTAATGTCACAGTCGTAGTCTTTCACTAGCTCCAACCAACGCCTCTGACGCATATTCAACTCTTTCTGCGTAAAGAAGTACTTGAGGATCTTATGGTCGGTAAAGATCTGGAACTTCTCCCCGTACAAATAATGCCTCCTAATCTTCAAGGAAAATACTATGGCTGCCAACTCTAGATCATTGGTAGGGTAATTCTTCTCATGGTTCTTCAATTGGCGAGAATTATATGCTATTACTTTTCCATGCTGCATCAATACTGCGCCCAAACCGAGCTTCGAAGCATTGGTATACAAAAAAAAATCTCCGGGCCCTGACGGAATGGCCAATACTGGCGCTGAAATAAAAGCTTGCTTCAAAGAATCGAAGCTCTTCTGACACTCATCGCTCCACACGTACTTAGCATTCTTCTTTGTCAACGACGTGAGTAGAAGTGCGATAGAGGAGAATCCCTGAATAAACTTTCGATAATATCCTACTTGCCCAAGGAAACTGCGGATCTCTGATGCATTTTGCGGTACAACCCAATCTTTGACTGCTGCAACTTTCGCTGGGTCTACCTCAATACCGCAGCTAGAAATGACGTGGCCTAAGAACGCCACCTTCTCTAACCAGAACTCGCACTTACTGAACTTTGTGCAAGGTCTGCAATACTGCGGTCAGATGCTTGCTGTGATCCTCTTGATTCTTTGAGTAGAAGAGAATGTCGTCTATGAATATACTAGTAGAATTTTTAGTTTTTACTTCGCCACTAGTTACTTCGGCGATTGTTAATAATGAAATAGTATATACCAATCAACTTCGCTAATAATATCGGCGAAGTAAAAAATTATTTTTTACTTCACAATTTAAAAAACACGGGCTTCACTTATAATTTTTTGTAACATTTTACTTCGATAGATTAGTTTTGATGAAGTAAAAACTTAAAAAAAATTTAAAATTTATATTTAGTGAAGTAAAAAAATGAACCATAATTTTAATTAATCTCCCTTAAATTATCTCTTAATCCATCAAGATCCTTATTGAAATACGCGATTCATGAGATCCATGAAGATCGCTGGCGCATTCGTCAAACCGAATAGCATCACAAAGAACTCGAAGTGGCCTTAACGAGTCCTAAAAGCAGTCTTGAGAATAACGGCGTCTTTCACCCTCAACTGGTGATAACCAGAACGCAGATCAATCTTTGAGAATAACGAAGCTCCCAGCAACTGATCAAATAGATCCTCAATCCTCGGAAGTAGGTATTTGTTCTTCACTGTAACCCTGTTCAACTCCTGGTAATCAATGCAGAGCCTCATCGAACCATCTTTCTTCTTCACAAACAAGACTGGCAACCACATGGCGAAAAAATCGGGCGAATGAACTCCTTGTCAAGAAGTTCCTGAATCTGCTTCTTGAATTCTCCCATCTTTTGAGATAGGTGCGGTACCTGGCATAAGCTCAATAGAAAACTCCACCTCTCGCACAGGTGGCATACCAGAGACGTCATCAGGAAAAACGTCTAGAAAGTCCCTGACAACTGGGACCTCGGAGGCTAACTGACTGGGTTTCTCGAGAACAGATACAAAAGTCGCTAAAAACGCTCGACACCCTCTACGCATGAGCTTCTTAGCCCGGACACAAGATATCATACGCGATAAATGAAAGTACCTGTCTGGCTCGGATAAGAACTGCTCTCTCTCGAACGGTAGGACTAGAACAGATCTTCGCTGGAAATCAATCAAAATTCTGTTCTTTAATAGCCAGTCCATACCCAGAATGATATCAAACTCTGGCATCGGCAATACGATAAGATCCGCATAAACAAGATTGCCATGAAGTTCGAGGTCTATGTCTCGGACCACATTAGTAGTTCTCAGCTCCTCTCCCGAAGGCAGTACTACTGAATACGCTACATCTAGTCCAATGGTCTTGACCTTGAGGAAATTCGCAAAGATCTCTGAAATGAACGAATGAGTAACCCCTGAATCTATCAAGGCATTGGTAGCTGAACCAGCTATAAAAATCCTCCCTGAAAGTTTGGAACATCAAGCTGAACCCAATAATTACAAGAACTAAACTTATAGGCATGCGATGGTCAAAGTTCTTCTAACCTAAATTCTTGAAATAACGCTGATTAGAGCATGCAATCCTATCACAAATTCTAAGTTCAAATCTTAACCCAGACTTCCAAAACATTGAATTTCAAATAAAAACTTAAATCGTTAAGATACCTGTCATGAGCATTGTCTCAGGGTTCGTCTCCACTGCATGGAGGGCAAAAACTCTGCCTTGGGTAGGCAGACTCCCCTGAGGGCACTCTCTCAGTACGTGGTCAGGACTACCACACTTGTAGCACTTTCCCGAACCATATCTACAAACTCCAGCATGACGACGTGTGAACTTAGCACAGACTGGATACTATGAGGCCCTCGGGACTACACGTCCCTGTTGCTGCTGTCCTCTATTCCTGGGTGGGCCGTGGAAAGGCTGCTTACTCTGATGCTGCTGATGGGGATGGCGGAGCGGCACTTGGACTGGTCGCTTGCCCTGGCGATTNTCCATGAAGATCGCTGGCGCATTCGTCAAACCGAATAGCATCACAAGGAACTCGAAGTGGCCTTAACAAGTCCTAAAAGAAGTCTTGAGAATAACGGCGTCTTTCACCCTCAACTGGTGATAACCAGAACGCAGATCAATCTTTGAGAATAACGAAGCTCCCAGCAACTGATCAAATAGATCCTCAATCCTCGGAAGTGGGTATTTGTTCTTCACTGTAACCCTGCTCAACTCCTGGTAATCAATGCAGCGCCTCATCGAACCATCTTTCTTCTTCACAAACAAGACTGGCAACCACATGGCGAAAAAATCAGGCGAATGAACTCCTTGTCAAGAAGTTCCTGAATCTGCTTCTTGAGTTCTGCCATCTTTTGAGATAGGTGCGGTACCTGGCATAAGCTCAATAGAAAACTCCACCTCTCGCACAGGTGGCATACCAGAGACGTCATCAGGAAAAAAGTCTAGAAAGTCCCTGACAACTGGGACCTCGGAGGCTAACTGACTGGGTGTCTCGGGAACAGATACAAAAGTCGCTAAAAACGCTCGACACCCTCTACGCATGAGCTTCCTAGCCCGAACACAAGATATCATACGCGGTAAATGAAAGTACCTGTCTGGCTTGGATAAGAACTGCTCTCTCTCTCGCGGTCGGACTAGAATAGATCTCCGCTGGAAATCAATCAAAATTCTGTTCTTTAATAGCCAGTCCATACCCAGAATGATATCAAACTCTGGCATCGGCAATACGATAAGATCCGCATAAACAAGATTGCCATGAAGTTCGAGGTCTATGTCTCGGACCACATTAGTAGTTCTCAGCTCCTCTTTCGAAGGCAGTACTACTGAATACGCTACATCTAGTCCAATGGTCTTGACCTTGAGGAAATTCGCAAAGATCTCTGAAATGAACGAATGAGTAGCCCCTGAATCTATCAAGGCATTGGTAGCTGAACCAGCTATAAAAATCCTCCCTGAAAGTTTGGAACATCAAGCTGAACCCAATAATTACAAGAACTAAACTTATAGGCATGCGATGGTCAAAGTTCTTCTAACCTAAATTCTTGAAATAACGCTGATTAGAGCATGCAATCCTATCACAAATTCTAAGTTCAAATCTTAACCCAGACTTCCAAAACATTGAATTTCAAATAAAAACTTAAATCGTTAAGATATCTGTCATGAGCATTGTCTCAGGGTTCATCTGNAGAATACCTCGGTAAAGCGCGTCCAGCTCAGAGTTGCTAAATTCAAGGCTACAGATGCTCCTTCCCACCACAAGCGGGCGTCTCCTCCAAACAGATAGGTTGCACAACANTGACGACGTGTGCACTTAGCACAGACTGGATACTATGAGGCCCTCGGGACTACACGTCCCTGTTGCTGCTGTCCTCTGTTCTTGGGTGGGCCGTGGAAAGGCTTCTTACTCTGATGCTGCTGATGGGGAGGGCGGAGTGGCACTTGGACTGGTCGCTTGCCCTGGCGATCTCTCTCAATATCATTCTGATCCTGTTCTGCAGCTAGAGCTCTGGAGACAACGACATCATAGGTGGTAGGGCCAGCCACCCTAACATCGCGGCGCAAGATCGGCCGTAGACCATCCAGAAAATGCCTCAATTTGGCTCCAGCATCATTTGCAATCAGGGGTACAAAATGGCAACCCCTCTTAAACTTACGGATGAACTCCGTAACTGTTATGTCTCCCTGCCTTAGGGTCATGAACTCCCTGGTCAATCTGGAACGCACCCGTCAGTAAAATATTTAGAGTAGAATACCTCGGTAAAGCGCGTCCAGCTCAGAGTTGCTAAATTCAAGGCTACAGATGCTCCTTCCCACCACAAGCGGGCGTCTCCTCCAAACAGATAGGTTGCACAACAAACTCTATCCTCATCTCCAAGCTCCATAAATTCGAAGATAACCTCAAGGGACTTAATCCAGCCCTCGGCAATCATAGGATTTGTCGTCCCTGAGAACTCCTTCGGTCTCATCTTCATGAACCACTCATAGATAGCCTCAGGCCCCGTCTGCCTGGCTACCCCAGCATTGTTCCCCGCAAACTGTGCGAAGAACCGAGTCATTCCGGCTAACATCTGGACGTTCATGTCCAGTGGAGGGGGTGGTGGTAAATCTCTCTCTTGCCTATGATCCTCACCGTCCTCATGACGATGCTCATCGTCTCTCATGCGATCAGGAATGCATCTAGGAGGCATGTTGTTCCATACATACAACCCATACGTAACCAATATGCATAATCCTATTATTTCTTTAAATTTAAATAAATACTGCATAATCATATTCTGGACATAAAACATTTCATGAAAACATGCTGTTAAAATATTTCATGCTTTAAACGAAGTGCATAAACGTATAACTTACAGACCGAAGACATGACTTCATGAGCTTCTCGAGGTCAGTAGTAGTACAATCCTTTACAAGAACATAGGCTCTGATACAAACTCTAAAGGCCCGTATTTCGTATTCGTAATTTTGCGGAATTATTTAAAAATTTTCTATTTTAAATAACGTGCATCATTCATAAAATAAACTGATAAATAAGTTTAACTTTAAAAATAACAGCGGAAGTAATTATTTTGTTTCAAAATAACAACTTAAAAAAAATAAATATCCAACATATAAAAAGATGAGTTTGAACATGAAAATGCGAATAAACTGAACATGAGGTCCTCGGGTTCCTACTACTGCCGACCCAAGCAGCTCGCTGGTCACTGCTCTCAGTCCCGACCTCATCAGTACCTATAACAATCAAGTCTAGTGAGTCTAAAGACTCAACATGCATATATCGTGAATAACAATTAAATATATCATAAAATCGCATGCAATGTAAAAATATCGTATCGTAAAGCGTAAGGTGAAAATTGTGTCATGAATAATTATAAATACGTGCATATCTGAAAATCGCACGTAAAAGATATGCTCGATAGAGCCCTGTCATAAAATATCATATCGTAATTTTTCTGGTAGAGATAATGTTTCTACGCAAGTGGCCCATAACATAACATGCACGTCTGATTAGACTAATTCACAGTATACAGGGCGGTAGAGATCATCACAGCCCTTGCACTGGATATTCGTACCCATACATAATCGTAAACCGGTCGTAAGTCACCGGGTGAAGCAATCCCATAAGCGTAAGGTGGCCACAAGACATATGACATATATCTCAAAAATATACATTTTATCTTTTATGCACGTAATATAATTATAATCCTGTTTTATTGGATGAGTTGGATCGTTCTCAGGCTTGCTCTGTAGAGGCCCGTATTTCGTACTTGAAAATTTGCGGAATAATTTAAAATTTTTCTTTAAAAATACATAACATGTCTCATTCATAAAATAAACTGATCAAAATGTTTAATGTCAAAGTAGCAGCGGAAGTAAATATTTGTTTCAAGACAACAACTTAAAATAATTCATCGTGATAAAAATGTTGGAGCATAAAAAAGTAAATGAACTGAAGCATGAGGTCCTCGGGTTTCTACTACTGCCGACCCAAGATGGCTCACTGGTCCCCGCCATCAGTCANTATGCTATTTTATGACAAGGCTCTATCGAGCAAGCATTTTACGTACGATTTTCAGTTATGCACGTATTTATAATTAATCATGACATGATTTCCATGTTTACGTTACGACACGATATTTTTAAGTTGCATGCGATTTTATANTAAATACGTGCATAACTGAAAATCGTACGTAAAATGCTTGCTCGATAGAGCCTTGTCATAAAATAGCATATCATGAATATTCTGTGGAGAATATGTTCTACGCGAGTGGCCCATAACGTAACGTAACATAACATAACATGAATCATCTGATCTGACTAAACCACAGTATACTGGGCGGTAGAGATCATCACAACCCTTGGACTGGATATCCGTACCCATACATAAACATGAACCGGTCGTAGGTCACCGGGTGAAGTAATTATCCCATAAGCGTGAAGTGGCCACAAGACATACCGCATATATCTCAAAAATAGACTTTTATATTTTTATGCACGTATTATACTTCAATATCCTGTTTTATTTTACCGAATGGGTTGGATCGTTCCCAGGCTCGCTGCATCCTAATCCTAACATGAGAGCATGCAAAAAAACTTAACTTGACCGAAACCTCGTAATTGAACTCAAAAACGGACAATTACACCCAACGAACTTAATATTCAATCATGGCTTCGTACCAACCCAAGCCAACATCAAACCATCGTTTAGCCATGATTAAAATACTCTTAAAATACTGGAAAACATAACCATAGGGCTGTAATACACAAAAATTGTGCAGGGAGGCAAAAATCATGAAACGCTCTTTCGAGAGTCACTTTGGCACATTGCACCGTAAATTCTCGTACGACCTGTAAACTTAACCAAATCATGAACGGCCAAAAACATTACCTTCCTAACTCAATAAGGTACTGTCCAGTCCAAGGCCATAGCCTAAAATCCAACCAAGAACTCGAAACACACCTCTGAACCAAAGCCAAACCTGTCATGCAATAAAATACAGCAGAGCTCTTGAGATTTCGTCGCTTCGTTTCGAGACTATCGGCCATTTGGGTTTGAACAACCAACCAGAGCCTCTTACAAACATCCTAAGGTATGGTTTAAACCTTGGCTAAGGGCCCTAGGCTAACCACAATTCAAGCCAACACCTACGACAAACCCGAAGCCCCACCCGAGAACACATGCTGAACCGTAGGGGGTGTAGCTTGTTTTGCTATCGAATGAAGGATCCAATGGCTATGAGGTTAACCATGGTCCATGCTAGACATGCTAAGGTGTTGCATGAGTCATGGCTAAGGGCTAGAAGCCAACCACAACCCACTTGACACCATAAATTTGAAACTCAACACACAACCAAAACCAGAAAAATGAATACCGATGGGACGCTGTTCTTGTTTTGTTTAAACTTTCGATGGGATCTTGAACCAAGCCATGAAAGGTCATCTTGGTCATGTCCTAGACATGCTAAGAAAGGGTCCTAACCATGGTTACAGGCCCAAAAGCCAACCAAGATTCGAACCTCCTTAAGCATTCAAAAACCAGAATTTCGAGACTCAACTTGCAACTATGGTGGAGTTGCTATCAAGTCTTGAACCCAGCGAGTAGGGGCTTGAGCTAATGGACCAACATGACTCCAATACACTCTAGTACATGCCTAGGTGCAGCCTTGAATTCTTGGAACCGAGCTGACCCTTGAAATCACAAAAATCATACTGAACGTGAAGCACAAGTGGGAGTAAAAAATATTCTGCACAGATTTTTTAAAAGTTGCTGCCATAATTTTGAATATGCTTCATGATNATAATTATCTTGCATGCATGGCTAATTCTTTTAAATTAAATTACTAACATGTTAAATTATAATTTCTTAAATAAAATAAGCCTAGATTAACTTCTCTCAATCTTTCACATATTTTATTTTAGGCTTTTAATTAAATTATTGGACATAAAAGAATTTATTTACTACTTATCTCTAATTAATTAATTAAATTCTTAAACTTTCTTTTACATTGAAATAAATTATTATTTATCTTAAATAAATTCTAGGAATGTTTTCTTATCATTAAATTTTATCTTCATACTCCAACTCCAGTCCGACCTCACTTATTTAACTGAAAAGATAAAACTAAACTTATGCGATTTAAAATAAATAATCATGACTATCAAATTTAAAAATGCTTTAAATAATAAAGAAATCATTTTTAATTTAAAATACTAAAAATTATGCATGGCTTATACGTAGTCTGATTTAACGGGTTTTAAATGTTGCGACCTAGTTCTAACATGAGAAACATGCAAATAATCTTGACTTGACAAAGACTTCATAACCGAACCAAAAACGAGACAACTACGCCCAACAAACTTAGTATTCAACCATGGCTTCGTACCAACCCGAACCAACATTGAACCATTGTTTAGCCATGATTAAAATACAACTAAAATACTGGAAAACATAACCCTAGAGCTGTAATACACGAAAAATGTGAATGGAGGCCAAAATCGTGAAACGCTCTTTCGAGAGTCACTTTGGCACATTGCACCGTAAATTCTCGTACGACCTATAAACTTAACCAAATCACAAACGGCCAAAAACATGACCTTCCTCACTCATTGCGGTACTGTCCTGTCAAAGGCCATAGGCTAAAAGCCAACCAAGAACTCGAACATGACCTCTGAACCGAAGCCAAAGTTGATGTCATAACACAGTGGCAGCAGCTGCACTTCCTTGTGTGGTTTGTGAAACCAATGGCCATTGGGGCTTGAACCACCGACCAAAGTCTATTACCAACATCCTAAGGTGTGGCTTGAACCATGGCTAAGGGCACTTGGCCAACCACAACTCAAGCAAACACCTAGGACAACTCAAAGCTCAAACCAAGAGCACCAAAGAAAATTCTATGTTGTGATGTATCGAAATGTTTGCTGTCTTGCATCGTTCCAGTGGCCATATGATCGACCATGGCTTGATCTAGACTTGATGAAGTGTTGAATGAACCAAGGCTAAGGGCTAAAAGCCAACCAAGATCCATCCAAACACCTAGAAGCCGAAACTCATCACCCAAACCAGAAAAATGAACCGAGGGACATGTGTTTTGTTGTTATGAAAACTTGATGGATCCGTGAACCAAGCCTTGAAAGGCTGATTTGGTCACGTCCTTGACATTCTAAGGAAGGGTTCTAACCATGGCTACAGTCCTTAGAACAGCCATGGTTTGAACACACACCTTAGAAAACCCAAACACAAAAATCGAGCCTCAACTTGCAACTATGGGAAAGTTGCTATCAAGTCTTGATTCCTGAGTGCATGTGTTGTCACTTTGATTGTTGCTCTCCCAAGAGCAGGTTGTCCACAAGTAGTATAATTCGGTGAGTCCGATATCGTATCCACAGGGAAGCTAAGGTAATTACAAGTCCACTACAATGTCTTTTTGTTTTGTTTTTGTTTTTGTTTCTTTTTAATTTTAATTGTTTGAATCTTTAATGGGTAAATTTTAATTGTTCAAATTTTAATTTAAGTAGTTGAGATTAAAGGATCCACTCTTGGTATTTTAATGAAGTTAACATTAACGAACAATATTGAAATCCACTTAATAAAGAAGTACCAATATATTAAATAATCATATTTATATTATGTTATAAATT
>NW_027357514.1:0-242 GCF_012295235.1 Primulina huaijiensis | reverse complement strand
AGCCCATTCCTGGATGTGATCCAAGAAATTTCAAGGAATCATTGTCTGATGCCGATTCATCTAGATGGTTTGAAGCCATGCAGTCCGAGATGGACTCCATGTATTCGAACCAAGTATGGTCCTTAGTAGATCCACCTAAGGGAATTGTTCCCATAGGATACAAATGGATTTACAAAAGAAAACTTGGAGCGAATGAAAAGGTGGTGACCTTCAAAGCTAGACTGGTAGCAAAAGGATATACT
>NW_027357513.1:0-259 GCF_012295235.1 Primulina huaijiensis | reverse complement strand
CGAAGTCTCCGCTCCTGTCTGTCTAGAATTTGGACAGGTCTTTCCGCATACGACATATCTGGAGCCAACTGTAGCGGCTCAAAACTCAAAACATGCGAAGAGTTTGCTATATACTTCCTCAACATCGAGACATGGAACACATTGTGCACTCCAGCCAGATTCGGCGGTAGGGCTACACGATAAGCTAGTGTCCCAACTCTGTCAAGAATTTTTTAACGGTCCAATAAACCTCGGACTAAGCTTGCCTCTCTTCCCAAAT
>NW_027357512.1:0-3395 GCF_012295235.1 Primulina huaijiensis | reverse complement strand
GTCATGTACACATACGAACAAGACAACAGCCGGATAACTCCGGTGGGAATATAATCCCAGTATAAATCAACGAACATGCAATAATATAATCAATATAAAAGCATGCAGTAAATATCAGAAATAAATGTCAAATCTGAAACATGAATCCATATAAAACTGTAAATAAACTCGTGACTCCACGTCTCAGACTAGACTCAATCCTAGTCTAGGGATCCCGGTTTCCAGATGATGGCATTCCATATCGAATATCCATGATAGAAGAAACTCCAATTCTAATCAACATCGATATAACCAAACATCCAGTGTCTTGACCTATCCGTCACAGACCTTAGCACTTTCGCTAATACACTATCATGTAACAGAGTGCAATGTGCCAATGACGATTCCATCACTATCCGGCACTTCTGTCACAAGATTACTCGTCTAATACTCGCCTATAACATGCTTCCTATAAATCAATAGAAACAAGCATATCAATTCAAATCAAGGCATCTAATAACAATCAGTATGTGATTTAGGGAAACTCAAGTATGTCCTACTCAAGTCGATCTCCCAATACCACATTGACTTATACCTTTCGTTCGTAGTCTCGGTCTGAAGCAATATCAGTTCTGAACTCAAGACTGTCTCTGTAAATCTGAAACGATATATCGAGAATCATAATATCAATATTTCATTCTCAAATCAACACTGAATCTGATTAATCTGAATTAATTCAAATCAACGGCATAACGGCACAATCCCGATATCCCCGTCAATACAATATCACCAGATATCAATTACAAATCAGAACCCATATCCATTACATTTTGTAACCAACCCATAACTCAAATCTATTCAATTCCCCAATATAATCCGAAAATCATAATAATTCCATAATCAATCAGTTTTCTGATCTGACTTCGATTCTACGGTGTCTCGTATATCAAGAACATCATATATGTATCATATTCAATTCCATCAAAATCATAATTTCAAATGATAATAAAACTCAATGAAACTTACGTCCAGTTGTAGCTCGTGTCGAGAGGAGTATGGTACCGTGTCCGGATTTAAATTCTGATAGCCAGAGCTTGAATAATCGAATTTCCACAATTCAAGAAGACTTCGAGGATTTCTGGAAATGGAGGTCACGATCTTGGCTGGAATTTGTCAAGGAATGCAAGATTTATATCATGTATTGCATGGTGGTGACAAGTGTCACTCAAGTGCTAATTGTACTTTAGCCCCTGAAATCTTCACTATTTGCAATTCAACCCTCAAAACTCTTTTTAATTCCATTTCAATCCTAATTAATTACAAAAATCGTGGACTATGACTCAACAGTCCAAAATTCATCAATTAAATAATCTCGGATTAAAATGATAAAATCTCGGGCCTTACAATTCTCCCCCTCTGAGACATGATTTCGTCCTCGACATCTCAGGCAATCATATCAGATCACAAGCAAATAAATCAACGCAATAAACAGGCAGAAATAATAGAAGCTGAAATAAGTACTCACATCAGAGAAATAACTCTGGGAATTCCTGTCTCATATCCGATTCAGTTTCCCAAGTAGCTTCTTCAATTCCATGACGAGTCCACTGGACTTTCACAAGTGGGATGGTCTTCGTTCTGAGTTGCTTTTCTTTACGATCAATAATCTGAACCGGTTTCTCAATATAACTCAGAGACTCATCAAGCTCAGCCTCGTCTGGCTGGATAATATGGGAATCATCGGGGAGATATTTCCGCATACATGAAAGACATCATGTATTCCAGATAGAGAAGGTGGTAATACGAGTCGATAGGCACGATCTCCTATCTTCTCGAGAATCTCATACGGCCCAACATAACGTGGAGACAGCTTCCCTTTCTTGCCAATTCTGACAATTCCTCTGAAAGGTGAAATTTTCAAGAATACTCGGTCTCCAACCTCAAATACCAACGGTCTTCGTCGAATATTGGCATACTTGGCCTGTCTATCTTGAGATGCCTTCATTTTCTTCTGAATCAGCTTCACTTTTTCAGTCATATATCAGATCATGTCAGGTCCAGTCTCAGGAACTTCAGAGATATCATCCCAATAAAGAGGGGATCGACATTTCTTTCCGTACAACGCTTCGAATGGTGCCATCTCAATACTCGTCTGATAGCTGTTGTTGTACGAAAACTCACAAAGTGGCAATGCATCTTGCCATCCAGTGCTAAAATCAAGCACTATAGCTTTCAGCATATCCTCCAATGTCTGGATCGTCCTCTCTGACTGTCCGTCAGTCTGTGGATGATATGCGGTACTCAGATGCAACTTCGTACCTAGAGCCTGCTGTAAACTCTGCCAGAAGTGCGAAGTAAACCGAGGATCACGGTCTGATACAATCGACTTCGGCACTCCGTGCAATCTGACCACTTCTCTGACATAAATCTCTGCCATCTGGTCATATCTGTACGTCATCTGATACGGAATAAAACATGATGATTTGGTCAATGTGTCAA
This sequence comes from Primulina huaijiensis, assembly GCF_012295235.1. Taxonomy (NCBI): domain Eukaryota; kingdom Viridiplantae; phylum Streptophyta; class Magnoliopsida; order Lamiales; family Gesneriaceae; genus Primulina; species Primulina huaijiensis. Next base: position 917 of record NW_027357512.1, on the reverse strand, counting down.
TCACGACCCAAATCGCATCACAACCTCTGGAGGATCTCGGTAACTGTGTCACAAAAGCCATGGAAATGTGATCCCATTTCCATTCAGGAATCGACAAACTGTGAAGTAGACCTCCTGGTTTCTTTCTTTCTGCTTTCACCTGCTGGCAATTCAGACATCTGGATACAAACTCTGAAATATCAGCTTTCATTTGTTTCCACCAAAACTGTGTCTTTAAATCATTGTACATCTTTCTGCCACCAGGATGAATGCTAAATCGACTGCTGTGCGCTTCTGACAATATCCGTTGTCTCAAATCTGGAACATCTGGCACAACAATACGATTATTCACATACAGTACATCATCACGTACCTGGTATTCTGATCGATGACCTGATCTGACCATCTCAATCGATTTCTGCACATTCTGATCCACTTCCTGAGCCGCTTTAATTCTCAACATCAGCTCTGGTTCAACTTGAATAGCATACAATCTCAGAGGCTGACAATCTGTTTCAAATGCTAATCCAGACAAACAGCAATCTTCTATCAAATTTGAAACACCTATCGTCGATAAGGATAAAGAACATACCTTACGACTCAGTGCATCAGCTGCTGCATTCGATTTTCCTGGATAGTACTTGATTTCACAATCAAAATCTTTAAGCAAATCAAGCCATCTTCGCTGTCTCATATTCAACTCAGACTGTGAAAACAGATATTTCAAGCTTTTATGATCAGAATAAATCTCAAATTTTTCACCGTAGAGGTAGTGTCGCCATATCTTCAATGCAAATTGTAACACCTCTGGCCGGTTTTAATAAAATAGCAGCGAAAATTTAAAATTTTTCTTGAAGGAAAGAAGGTTTAAAAATACATTTTCAATATATAGCCCAAAAGTATAAACACATGATCAATAAAATGATACAACAAAATAC
>NW_027357511.1:0-7153 GCF_012295235.1 Primulina huaijiensis | reverse complement strand
GGGACTGATGAATCATGTCTTTCAGAAATATCTGGATGAGTTTTTGATTGTTTTTATAGATGATATTTTGGTTAACTTGAGAAATGAGACTGATCATGCTGAGCATTTGAGAATTGTGTTACAGACGTTAAGAAATGAGCAACTGTATGCTAAACTGTCAAAGTGTGAGTTTTGGCTGAGACAGGTTGTCTTCTTGGGTCATATCATATCTGGAGACGGTATTTCTGTTGATCCGAACAAAGTCGAGGCAGTGATTAGTTGGCCTAGACCAACTTCTGTGCCAGAGATACGCAGTTTCATGGGTCTAGCAGGGTACTATCGACGTTTTATTAAAGATTTCTCCAGCATTGCGAAACAGATTACCCAGTTAACACAGAAGAATACTCCATTTGTGTGGTCAGAAGCATGTGAGTCGAGCTTCGTAGAGTTGAAGAAGAGATTGACTAGTGCTCCAGTCCTGACGATACCTTCAGGTACGGGTGATTTCGTTGTATATTGCGATGCATCGCACAGAGGGTTAGGATGTGTTCTTATGCAGCGACAACATGTTATTGCCTATGCTTCGAAACAATTGAAGCCACACGAGACTCAATACCCAATTCATGATCTTGACTTGGCGGCTATCGTATTTGCACTGAAGATATGGCGACACTATCTGTATGGCAAGAAATTTGAGCTCTACTCTGATCACAAGAGCTTGAAATATCTGTGTTCTCAGTCAGAATTGAATATGAGACAGCGTAGATGGCTTGACCTACCGAAAGATTTTGATTGCGAGATCAAATACTACCCAGGGAAATCAAATGCAGCAGCGGATGCCTTGAGTCAAAAGGTATGTTCCCTATCCTTATCGACGATAGGTATTTCGAATTTAGTTGAAGATTGTTGTTTGTCTGGATTAGAATTTGATACAGATAGTAGACCATTGCGACTTGCCAATATTCAGTGTGAACCAGATTTGATTGTTCGCATCAAAGAGGCACAAAGAAATGATCAGAGTGTTCAGAAGTCGATTGATATGGTCAGATCAGGACATATTTCTGAGTATCAGGTACGTGATCATGCTTTGTATGTGAATAACCGTCTTGTAGTGCCAGATGTTTCAGATTTGAAACAACAGATATTGTCAGAAGCGCACTGTAGTCGGTTCAGTATTCATCCTGGTGGCAGGAAAATGTACAATGACTTGAAGACACAATTCTGGTGGAAACAGATGAAGACAGATATAACAGAGTTTGTGTCGAAATGTTTAAATTGCCAACAGGTGAAGGCCGAGAGAAAGAAGCCCGGAGGGTTACTTCAGAGTTTATCTATTCTTGAATGGAAATGGGATCACATTTCCATGGATTTCGTCACGAAGTTACCACGATCATTTAGAGGCTACGATGCGATTTGGGTTGTGATAGATAGATTGACCAAATCTGCATGCTTCATTCCGTACAAGATGACATACAGATATGATCAGATGGCCGAGATATATGTTCGAGAAGTGGTCAGATTACATGGTGTGCCGAAGTCGATCGTATCAGATCGTGATCCACGATTCACTTCACATTTTTGGCACAGTCTGCAGCAGGCTTTGGGTACGACATTGCACCTGAGTACTGCTTACCACCCCCAGACAGACGGACAGTCAGAGCGGACTATCCAGACTTTAGAAGATATGCTGAGAGCTGTAGTACTAGATTTTGGTACTAGTTGGCAAGATTCACTAGCTCTTTGTGAATTCTCGTACAACAACAGCTACCAGACTAGCATCGAGATGGCACCGTTTGAGGCATTATACGGAAAGAAGTGCAGATCTCCGTTGTACTGCGATGACATCTCAGAGGTACCAGACCTAGGGCCAGATATGATCCGTGAAATGACAGAGAAGGTAAAGATCATGCAGAAGAGAATGAAGACAGCGCAGGATAGACAGGCGAAGTACGCGAACCTTAGACGTCGACCGTTAGTATTTGAACAAGGAGACCAAGTATTCCTAAAGATTTCTCCTTTCAGAGGCGTTGTCAGATTTGGCAAACGGGGGAAATTGTCTCCGCGATACATAGGTCCATACAAGATTCTCGAGAAGATAGGAGATCGTGCTTATCGACTCACCATTCCGCCTTCTCTATCTGGGATGCATGACGTCTTCCATGTATCGATGTTGCGTAAATATATGCCGGATAGTTCTCATGTCATTCAGCATGAAGAAGCTGAGCTAGATCAAACTTTGAGTTACGTTGAGCAGCCGATTCAAATTCTTGATCGAAAAGAGAAACAGCTCAGAACGAAGACAATTCCGTTGGTAAAAGTCCAATGGAGTCGTCATGGCATTGAAGAAGCGACCTGGGAGACAGAATCAGATATGAGATAGAGATTCCCTGAATTGTTCCGCTGATGTGAGTTTTCGATACCATTTTATCATACCTTCGTATTGATATGTTTTAATCACCTGTGATTTCGGGGACGAAATCATATTTTAGGGGGGGAGAAATGTAAGGCCCGAGAATTTGGTTATTATAATCGGACATGATTTGTTGATAATTGATGTGCTTATAGATGTATTGTATCGCACCGGAAAAGACGAGAGAATATACAAAATGTGTGTGCGGCAGGCAGAGGACCTCGCGCATGTGCGCGAGATAGGACGCGCATATGCGCGAGGAGGTGTGCTTCAAAATGTTAAGTCCAGAGAACCTAGCGCATATGCGCGGAAGAAGGGCGCGCATATGCGCGAGCTGTCAAAAAGAGCAAGTCCAAGACCCGTAGGTCTCGCGCATATGCGCGAAAAAAGGGCGCGCATATGCGCGCTGATGATGAATTCGGAAATGCCGAGACCGTAGGTCTCGCGCATATGCGCCGGTTGAGGTCGCGCATATGCGCAAGACGTGCAGAATGAAAAATAAGCCAGGTGTCCTTGCCATGCATTGATATGGGTACACCTCTCCATTCCTCTATCAATTCTCAGCTGAAGAACGAAAATCTCTGCAAGAAACATCCTCAACTCCAAAGTACATGAGAAACTTGATAGTGCAATATCTAACCATCCGATTTGCAATCCAAGTGTAGATTCTTGCTCTTCTCATTATTAGCTTCAAAAGGATGTAAGTATTAATACATTCAGCATGTTTTGAAGTTGAGATGATTGGAGAAATCAGAGTTTGATTGTTATTATTTGCTCTTGTGATTTTTGGGAACGTTTATTCGCAACCGGATCGAAGAACGATTATAATATGCGATTTTTGTATAAATTTCAGCATGTCTTGAGTTGAGTTATGTAGATTTGGAGATGATGGAATATATTTGGGATGATTTTGAGTTATGATATTGATTATGATTTGTGATTTAGTATCGATTGTTGTTGAGTTGATTGGTATCGCAAGATTACGCCGTTATGCCGTCGATTGTTACCGAAATTGAATATGATTTGTATATGAGTGGCTTTGAGTTGTGTCTTGATAGAATGCATCTATACATTGCCATTTCAGATTTGTATTGGCCACTTTGAACTTGAGACTTCGGCTACGAAAGATTGTTCGACACGAAAGGTATAATTCATGTGAACACGGGAAGACATGACTCGATTCAGACTGGATACGAGTTTCCCAAAATCACATACTAGATTCTTAATTATGTTTGATTATGATTATGTCTTGTTTATAGATTTATATTCAAGCATTTGAGATAGGAGTCATTGACAGATTGTCAAACTAGACGTTCGGTGTATCGACGCATAGGAGCAGATCATCTCCGATTGTAGACATTCGATACAGATATGACCGAAGTCTAGGAATAAGACGTACCGCCACCCCGATTGGGAGAGTAGGTGGGAGACTTGTTACGTCTTATTCACACCGGGATCCCTAGACTTAGATATGAGTCGAGTCAAAGAATAAGAGTTGAAGAGTTTTATCTGTATTCACTAGTGTGTCATAATTACTGATTTATGTGTTATGATTTTGTATTTACTTGCATGACATGCATGTATACATGTTTTATACTGAGATTTGTTCTCACCGGAGTTTCCGGCTGTTGTTGTGTCTGTATGTGTGCATGACAACAGGTGAGACAGGATCGGGGTCACGCAGAGGATGAGAGATCGAGATAGCGTGGAGATTACGGGCGTAGAAGATTACTAGTGGTTTCTTACTAGACATGTACTGAATTTATAAACACTAGCATGTTAATTGTAGACGAAAATGTGAATGTTATTTAGAATTGAATAAGATGACAGTATTTTATATAATGTTTTGTGCTTGTTTATATACATTTGAAGAAATGTTAAAAGCAAAATTTTGACCCACATTTTCTAACAAAGATCCAATTAATCCCAAACATAATCGAGTTAGAGCCCGGGTCCCCACAGTTCTGATATGCGGCGCTTCCACTATAAGTTACAGTCTGCTTTGTACAAATTGTCGGTTGTTGGCTACGCTTCAGTTGATGACTGTTCAACTGATTATTAATTGAGTATACAGCCGATTAGTTGAGCTGATTGTATAACTGAACTCTCTTAACTGATAGTTCAATTATTTTCACAGATTCAATTGGCTTTGATCAGTTTGATTGCCTTCAATTATTTAGAACATTAATTATCAGTTTGGGCAACTTCAGTTCAGGTGATTTCATTTCGAATAAGTTCAGTTGAGCCGATCAGTTCTGCAATCTCCAATCGATTAATTTGCCAAACTCCGAAATTCTGATTCCAACAATAAATTTTCCCCAAACTCGAACCACAACATACTAGACTCTAGTAAACCCTCATGAGCCCCAATTTAGCCCACGCAAGACCATGTCTAGCCTCTTCCCTTATCCCTAGCCAAAACGCACTGTTTTCCTAGCGACCCCCTTTTCCCATGAGCCACCTTCGACCAGCTACTATCTAGACCAACTCCAGCCCCTTAGCCACCCTCCTAGGACCCTACTGGATAGCTCATGCACCAGCTCCTGCACACATCCCACCATGAGCTGTCTTTTCCCCTTTCTTTCCTCAAAACCGAACTCAACACATGCAATACACCCTAACCAAAGCTCGGCGCTTTCCCATCCTGTTCCAACCCTTTTCTAACCTACATGGGACTCTTTTTAGGTTTTAAACATCATCTCTGTTCCCCTTAATGAGAGCGAGTCCCTAGGAATCATAACGTGACTCAAACATGCATTAAAAATTTCGAAACTTTAAAATAAATTATTCAAAATGTTAATAAAACTTGATCATCATATTTTTCATTCAAAATATCACAAAAATACATAATATGGTTTAAATGATTCAAAACGAAAGGTTAAGAACTTGCCTTTGCATTTAAACACTCGAAATACGAATATCGAAGCGGTGGAACGTTGGTGACAAAAGGACGATTTCTATCCTTTTTTCTTGACAAAAACCTACCGAAAAAACTTAGGATACAAGGGAGTCGAGTGATTGTTTCTGGAAGGAAGAATGATGAAGAAAATTGAAGACCAAAGGAGAAAAAAATTCGAAAACACCCTTTCCAAGGATCCCAAGTTTCGACCGCTTCCTCCTTTAATTTACATTAATTGGTGTGTGTGTGTTTCGGTGCGTGCATGTGCGTTTAGGGCTAGGACACTTTTTTTTAACAAATAAATAATAAAAGGCTTCTTAATCACTTAATTAATGGGCTTAAACAACCATAGTTTTTCATTATTAATATATGCCCATTAAGATTAATAAAATTACTAGGCCTCATTTTAAAGGATTTAAAAACACCTATTTCCAAAAATCCCTTATAAAATACATAATTTCCTTGCTCCCACTAATTAATTTAAATTTGACCTTAAAAAAGCAATAATTCTTAAAATATTTAAAATAAATCTTTTCTTAACTACAATAAAAATTTATCTTTTAAATCTTTAACACCTTAATCGTCTCTGGTCTTCCTTCCTTGGCCAACCACTTATACTCGCCTGAAAATCTTTAAATTATGCAATCGGGGAAAATTACACAATTAACCATTTAGTCAATTAAAATATATCATTCATGAAACCTAAATCATTTGATTAAATTAATTTAGCAATTTAAAAATTTTATTCATGTGGTTCACGTAACCAGATTTTTGGACGTTACAACTCCTCCTCCCTTAAATAAAATTTCGTCCTCGAAATTAAGACTCACCGAACAACTCTGGATAACGACTTCACATATATGTCTCTATAACGTACCGTACTTTTTCTACTTAAAATTTGCGGAAGAACTAAAAATTTTCTTAAATATAAACATCCATACGGTCGTCAACTAATCGTTCATAAAAATATCTTTGGAATCATCCATCACCAATAAAAATTTTATTAAAAGAAAAGCTTGTTCAAAACACCTCGCATCAAAACATAAAATAAGAGTAAATTTAAACTTGCATAAAAATATTAAAAATGACGTGGACGGTCCTCGGGTTTAGCCTCCCGCTAAGTCCAAGCCTGCTCCTTGGTCGCCACCTCCTTTCTCCTCATAGACAATCCTCACCTGCATCATCGATCAAGTCTAGTGAGTCTAAAGACTCAACACTTATAAACTGGAGTAGCAAGTAATACATAATAAAACCACATGCAACTTTAAAATAGGACATACATACTTGAAACTTGAACTTGCAAAATGAACTTTAACAAACGTACATACGTAATTAGGCGTGCCGTCAACATAAACTTTATTAACATGCTTGCATACTTGAATATACTTGAACATGCATAACTTCATCATTTTTCGTAGAGATGTGTTTCAAAGCAAGTGACCCATAACATAATTCGTCTGATCAGACTAAACCAAAGTACTGGGCTGACAGGGACGTATCCACTGCCACATACATGAGATCCCCGTTCATAATTTAACGGGCTGATTGGTCCTCGTGCATAATTTAACGCTTTCCAATCTCGATCTAACCCGTTCATAATTTAACGGGCGGATTGGTCCCCGTTCATATTTTAATGCTTTCCAATCCTAAACGTAATTTGGTCACAAGACATTTAGCATACCTTAAAAACTTAAAATATTTTCTTGCACGTCAAACATACTTACTCGGCGTTGAGGGATTAGTTGGACTTCGATCGGGGCCGTTGCTGCACATACTAACATGAATTTACATACTTAACTTGCATGGCTTAGACGTATTATTCATGCTTACTTGCGTGTTCATTCAATTCCTTAGGACATTCTAAA
>NW_027357510.1:0-305 GCF_012295235.1 Primulina huaijiensis | reverse complement strand
CCATTATTAGTACTCAAAGATAAATCGTATCGTTATTGAATTTATATGCAACTCTCGATATACCAATAGTTGCATATTCGATTGAGATATATGTGTTGAAGGGATCGTACTGTACGCTAACCATGACTAAAGGTTCTTGCAGGCACTATCAGTGATACCTAGGGGATCATGGGACGATGTAACTAGACGCTCTTACCATGATCCGATGGGTGCAATCAGAAATGAGTTCTGACAATCTTGATCAAAGAGTTGATGAAAAAAATTGGGTTAACTAGGGTAAACCCGAATAAGAATAAATGTTATTC
>NW_027357509.1:0-2912 GCF_012295235.1 Primulina huaijiensis | reverse complement strand
ACTTTCCACCTTCGAGTTGGCGAGGCAACAATCACACTACAAGATTTTGCGATATTTTGGGGGCTTAATGTTGACGGTGACCCTATCATCGGGACTGATGTATCCCGCAAGTTTACTGTATGGCAGGGTTACTGTTATGATTGGTTAGGTTTTGTGCCACTACAGCAGACTTCAGATCAAATAGTTTAAAGTTGACTACTTTGTATTTACACTGTACACAAACGATAATTGATGAAAACAGTATAGACATAGAAGTCGTACAATACTCCCAATGTGTTGCGCTGATGGTTATTGGTGGTTGTATGCTACCTGATTCTGAAGGTTGTGCGATCAAATTGTTGTACTTACATTTTTTGCAAGATTTGCATAAGCTTCGTAGTTATAGTTGGGCAAGCATTGTACTTGCATATTATATCACGAGTTGTGTCATGCATCTGGATCAGGGAAACAAGAAATCGCAGGTCCTTTATACATTTTACAAGTATGTTTATTACATTTTTTATTTGAATATATATTATTCTTTGGTGCACATTTATTAAACTCGATTGTTTTATAGATTTAGGCATCGTCTAGAATGACTGCTCTATGTCCTGACCGCTTAGGATACAACATAATCATGCGACATGAAAATCAAAATAGCGGTAATAATATTCTTCTAATTCCACCATATGGAGCAAGGTAATAGTGGCAACATATGATATAAAACTAATAAATTCATCTTTAGATTAAAGTCCTACAAACTTAATGTATATGCATATGGAGTAAGGTATTCACGTGGACACATACACCTACGCACTCTATGCGGATCATTCGTGATGTACTGACAAAATGGGAGATGGTCAGGTATTTATATTGTTTAAAATATAGAATTTAAAATATTTCAGATATTATCATTTTTGTACATGATTCTTTTTGTTTATTAATTGTAGTTTAAATGGCTCGTATACGACCTTGAAGCTGTGGATGTTTTGTCATTGCCTTTAGAATGTAGACATCCAACTCTCTGACAAAGTGTGTGCCCACTGATATGTTTTCACATTGTCAAGATGCATCGCCCAAATCGAGTTCTTCGGCAATTCGGAATGTCATAAAACATTCCAATACCAGCACTTGATGGAGATCAGTTACATGAATGCTCAAGGCGGGGGCGCAAAAATTATTATTGGGTAAAACATCATAGACCAATGGTGGATGCGTGGGAATTAAAATCGTCATAATCTGATTGTTGACATTGAATTGGTTGAAAATTATAGCATGAGATATGATTATGAGACATGGTATGATTCTATAACTTGACGTTTCATATCTCCTATCGAGCCTCAACAAATCGATTACGGTTATCAGCCCGAAAATGCATATTTCAAACGTGTTGTGGTAAGTGCTTATTAAACAATTTATTTTCAACGCTTTGCATTATTCTATTACAATTTATTATTCATGTGTTTGATAAGTTTTTATTTTTATTTTATATTAGAGAGATGAGGCATCAATTTTACAGAATTTGTTTGGAAGAGTCTCTGTTGACGATCAACAGAGATAGAATCACAAGTTACATGTGGGGAAAGAAGCCTATCCAGGAAGTCCAATCGGTAACAAAAATCTTTTGAACAATAAGAAATCTTAAATGTCTGGATGGATGGTTGGAAGTCAATATAATATTTGATATTAAAAGACAAATAAATCAATTACTTTATAATACTATATACTATTTGGAACAATATATGATAGGAACTTATCAAGGAATAATCAATTTCAAAAAATTATAAGTTCGTATAAAAGGAATTCGAGGAAAAAAACTTGATCAATTGATTTTTGGACTAGAGTTTCTCGAAGAACGGAAATGAAACGTCTACCCTTTTTATTGATTTAAAAGTACTAGAAATTTTTTTTTTANTTCATATTCATATTATCATCAACATATACGTATTCCTTTTTCCTTTTCGTTGAATTCAGATCGTTAATTGTGACTTTTGTGTTCATCTACGTCTACGTCTAACGTGTTGGGCGATGGATCCATCTACATGTAACCACAGTACTGGGCGGCGGGGACACTAGAAACACTCTCACCGGTCAACTGGGCTTTGGCCTATCCTCATAACATGGAAATACGATCGTCGGGGCTCCCTCGGGGGCCTTCTCCCATAGACGGGCTCTCTCTGGGGCCTTTTCCCATGCATAGGCTCCCTCTGGAGCCTTCTCTTGAAAATGGGCTCTCTCTGGAGCCTTTTCCCCTCACGTTATCCCAAAGCATATCATCATATACATATACATATCCGTATCCAAGGAAACACGATCGTCGGGCTCCCACTGAGACTATAACCCTCACGAAATTTCCAACATATCATCATATTAGTCATAATTATTTCACTTCCTTCAACGTTTCATATTCTCATCACTTTATAAAATTTAAACATGCATATAACGTTTTTCTTTTAAACCAAGCATCCAACATGTCTTTTAAATGTCCATAATTAAACCATAAAATCCATAACTGTTTTAAAATAACATTTTAACATAGTAACAATCCAAAAACATTTAAAATAAATGTTTTAACATATAAAAATCATAAAAAGTCATAAACGCTTTAAATTAAACATTTTAACATAAAAATCCATAAACATAAAAATTCCAAAAACATTTAAAATTGACATATTAACATATAAAAATTCATAAACATTCATAATTATTGAAAGTAATCATATTAGCATATAAAATAGCATTCAGGACACTGCGATGACGTTTACTAATTTTTAAGTGTAAAAAGACCGTTTTACCCTTGGACGTAAAATTTTACATTTTTTTACTTTTCCTTAATTCCAATGACTCAACATGTCCCAAATAATTATTTAAGCCTACATGAATTTTAGCATATTTTTAATTAGCTTAAATCGAGGACTTTTAAATTAATCTTT
>NW_027357508.1:0-448 GCF_012295235.1 Primulina huaijiensis | reverse complement strand
TAAAACTTGATTATAAATTCTTATCGTTCAATAATTTAATATTCTTGTCTATTTAATTCACAATACTACCATCAAATACACTATAATTAATTAATTTCAAATAATAGGTTATTTTACAACATCCGTCAAATTACAAAAACTTTATATCGACGTGTAGCCTATACTTCATAGACTCCAAATATATAATCAGAATTAATAACAACAGACAAACAACTCTCCAATCTCAATCCAACGATTAAAAATCCCTAATTATAATAGATTAGGAATAATTCAAAACAACATCACTATAATCTTCTCTACTTCGTTAAAATCATACACTATTCAACAATCTTCAATTTCAGTATGATTTAACAATTTATCGGATTTATTCCCAAAATCGACGAATTTCAAACATCACCAAATTTACCTTAAATCGAATACCTCGTGTCAACGATCCCAAAACTTAAGT
>NW_027357507.1:0-821 GCF_012295235.1 Primulina huaijiensis | reverse complement strand
AACACTTCCTATACTTTATATTCATATTTTAAAAAAAAAAATTTATTTTTTTTATTTTTTTTTATATAGAGGTACACGGACCCCGTGTAGGGGTCCGGGTAGGCTCTGGAAATTCGTATTTTTGAAGAAAAAAAGGACACGGACTCCGTGTCGGGGTCCGGGTAGCCTCTGGACTTGGACATTCACGAAAATTCGCTATCTCATTCATTCATTCTCTCAATCCAAGCCTAAGGACCATGAACCAACACCTCGAGACTCATCCTAGGATGCTAGTACATCGATTAAAACCCGTAAAAACACCCCAAACATCTCCAAGCATTGACAAGCAACTTCAATACAACAATAACCCGTAATCCGACATCGTTTCGCTTCCTACGGCTTCTATTATATCCCAAGCCAATCCCGACCCAAACGAACACCCAAATAACATCTAAACTCATCCTATAACATATATAAATGCAGTAGCACAAGCCCGGCGGTGCCCAACGAAGCCTGCAACTCAAAAACTTCAAAACATGATGAACATCATTTTCATAAGATCGCAGGTTTGAGCAGTCACACAAAAACATCCATAACTCACTCGTTTCTATTCCAAAAATTACGAATTTTATATCAAATCGAAGGTATCAAAGAGTACTACGTATTATATGTTGAAAGTTTTTCCAGAAACTCGACCAAGCAATCGCAGTTTTTAAAATGACAGCAAAAACGTGATTTGTGATCAAAAAAAACCCTTTCAAACTTGATCCAAACATCATTGCTCAAACTTTCACAAATCACACATGTATTTTTACGCATAAATAACAACAAAACGCATAATA
>NW_027357506.1:0-416 GCF_012295235.1 Primulina huaijiensis | reverse complement strand
TCGCATGTGCTGAATTTTGAACCGTTGCAGCTCACTCCGAACCTGACTTACGAAGAGAGACCAGTGCAAATCTTAGACAGACAGGAGAAGAAGCTTCGGAACAAGCTGGTTAAGCGAGTTAAAGTCAAATGACTTAACCATTCAGAGGAGGAAGCTACGTGAGAGTCTGAGCCAGAGATGAGGAGTCGTTATCCCAAGTTATTCTGTGAGTTCTAATTTCGAGGACGAAAATTCTTTTAAGGGGGAAGGGTTGTAGAACCCGTAAATTAGACTACGTATAAGCCATGCATAATTCCTAGTATTTAAATTAAAATGATTTTCATTGCATGAGTATTAAATTTCTTTTCTTTAAATTTAATTATTTTAATGTTGTAGTTTAATTATTAGCTTTTTCAGTTAAATAAGTGAGGCCGGAC
>NW_027357505.1:0-268 GCF_012295235.1 Primulina huaijiensis | reverse complement strand
AGAAGTCCCAAAGTTGGAAGATATTCCAATTGTTCAAGAATTTCCTGAGGTTTTTCCCGAGGAGTTACCTGGTGAGACACCCAATAGAGAAGTAGAATTTGAAATCAATTTGGTCCCCGGTGCTGCACCTATTTCAAAGGCACCATACCGAATGGCTCCAGCGGAACTAAAGGAGTTAAAGGAGCAACTGCAGGAATTATTGGACAAGAAGCAGATCCACCAAAGTGCATCCCCGTGGGGAGCCCCAGTACTATTCGTCAAGAAGAAG
>NW_027357504.1:0-3430 GCF_012295235.1 Primulina huaijiensis | reverse complement strand
TCTAGGTACGAAGTTACATCTGAGTATCGCATATCATCCACAGACTGACGGACCGTTAGAGCAGACTATCCAGACACTGGAAGATATGCTGAGAGCCGTAGTGCTTGATTTTAGCACTAATTGGCAAGATGCATTGCCTCTTTGTGAATTTTCGTACAACAATAGCTATCAGACGAGTATTGAGATGGCACCATTCGAGGCGTTGTACGGAAAGAAGTGTTGATCCCCTCTGTATTGGGATGATATCTCTGAAGTTCCTGAGACTAGACCTGACATGATCAGAGATATGACTAAGAAAGTTAAGCTGATTCAGAAAAGAATGAAGGCAGCTCAAGACAGACAAGCCAAATATGCCAACATCAGACGACGACCGTTGGTATTTGAGACAGGAGATCGAGTATTCCTGAAGATTTCTCCTTTCAGGAGTGTTGTCAGATTTGGCAAGAAAGGGAAACTGTCTCCACGATATGTTGGTCCGTATGAGATTCTCGAGAAGATAGGAGATTGTGCCTATCGACTCGCATTACCGCCTTCATTATCTGGAATACATGATGTCTTTCATGAATCTATGTTGCGGAAATATCTCTCCGATGATTCTCATATTATTCAGCCAGATGAGGCAGAACTGGATGGCACTCTGAGTTATGTTGAAAAACCGATTCAAATTCTTGATCGTAAAGAAAACAGCTCAGAACGAAGACTATTCCCCTTGTGAAAGTTCAGTGGACTCATCATGGCATTGAAAAAGCTACCTGGGAGACTGAATCAAACATGAGGCAGGAATTCCCAGAGTTATTTCGATGATGTGAGTTTTCTATTTAGCTTTTGTTATACATTTCCTTTTGATATGATGTGCTTGCCTATGATTTCGGGGAGGAAATCGTATCTTAGGGGGGGAGAAATGTAATGCCCGAGATTTTATCATTTTAATCTGAGATGATTAATTGATATGAATATAGACAGAGCACTTCGGGATTGAATGTTGACTTGTTTGAGTTTTGATTGTGCGTGACCAGAAGGTCTCGCGCATATGCGCGAAGAGAAGGCGCGCATATGCGCGAGCTGTGGTGGAAGAAAATTGCGCGGACAGAACTTTACGCGCATATGCGCGACGGTAGTGCGCGCACATGCGCGAGTTGGGCAGGATCAAAATGTGCAAATGCGAAGACCCCACGCACATGCGCGAGACAGGACGCGCATATGCGCGGGAGGTTCGAATTATCACAGGTCCAAAACAGAACTTTGCGCGCACATTCGCGAGAGAATGAACTGAGCATTGTGCGGGACAGAACATCTCGCAAATATGCGCGAGACATGTCGTGTATATGCGCGAGGGGGGTGAACAGCAAGGCGTCCGGACAGAACTTCCGGCGCATATGCGCGGGCCTTGGGCGCGCATATGCGCCCGACATGCAGAACGAAAAACCAGCACCTGTCATGCCATGCTTGCTTGATATATGTAGTGTTCATTCCTTCATTTCCTTCAGAAAAGACCGAGAGAGAGATCTCCAGGGGAAATTTGAGTTCCTTCATTTACTAGAATTTGATTTACACAAGATCTAACCGTCCGATTTTCGATCTGAGTTTATTTCTGTGATCCTCGTGTCAACGGCATCACAAGGACGTAAGTTTTATTAATTTCTTGTATGATTTGAAATTATGATATTGTCAGAATCGGATATGATTCATGTATGGTGTTCTTGACATAGTAGACATCGTATAATTGAAACCGGATTGAAGAACAGATACCGTATGAAATTGTTATTATTTTCGGAAGGGATTTGATTGAGATTTGATATCAGTTTGGTATTGTGATTGAGTATGAGTTGAGATTGATATCAGTTGAAAATTGTATTGCTGGATATATTGAGATTGTGCCGTTATGCCGTTGAAACCAGAATTTGATTTAGTTCTGATTATATCCAGTATTGATTTGAGTGGTGTATTGATATTATACTCCTCGATATTGTCATTGCCAGATTGAGTGTTGACAGACTTTGAATTCCAGAATTGAACGTTGTCCGAACTGCAACAAAAAAAAGTTATAAATCAATGTTGATCAGGGATTGTACAACTCGAGTTAGATTTGACTTGAGTTTCTCTAAATCACATACTTTACTTTATTGCATTGATAATTGCAATTGAATGAGATTGATATACTTGGGCTATTGATTGATGTATTGAGTCATAGGCTGATTCGCCTAGTCGTTGGCTGATTCGCCAAGTCTTCGGCTGATTCGCCAAGACACTGGACGTGTAAATTATATCGATGTCGCTTAGGATTTGATTCATTCCTATCGCTGAGATTCGATATATGTGTTAATGTCCAGAAACTGGGATCCCTAGATTAGAGATGAGTCGAGTCTGAGATGACTGGTCAGGAGTTGATTTACAGTGTTATATCCTTTCATGTTTTCAGAATTGATACATCTTATTGATAACTGTTATATGCTTTTGTACATGTTTTATATGATTGCATGTATACATGATTTATACTTGGATTATATCTCACCGGAGTTATCCGGCTGTTGTCTTGTTTGTATGTGTGCATGACAACAGGTGGGACAGGATCAGGGTCAGGAAGAGGATAAGAGAGAGTCAAGATTAGCGTGGAGATCCGAACTTAGAAGTGAATCTGTTCCATTACTTGACATGTAGTAAATGAACAGTAGTCATTATGAATCACTTTTGTACAGGACTTGTACCATAGACCTGGATATGGATCTTATATCTGAAATAAGATTTATTTCATTGTTGCGCACTAAAAAAAAATAAAAAAAATTTTATGTCCCACATTTTCTTAATTGCTATATTAGATCTTAATAGTGATTAAAAATATGAATTTGGTTCGGGTCCCCACAATGGGGCCACTTGCGTAGAACATAATCTCAACAAAATTATGACAGGCTATTTTATTACAGAGCTCTATTGAGCTAACAGTCACTTATGATTTTTCAGTTTAGTTATGCACGTATTTATAATTTACATGATAAGATATTTACAGTTCAGTTATGCAAGTACTATAATTCCTCATGACATGATATTTTCACTTCCCATGCAATTTTATTATTATCTATTATTAATTGTTATTTACGATATATGCATGCTGAGTCTTTAGACTCACTAGACTTGATTGTTGTAGGTACTGAAGATGTCGGGACCGAGGGCGGGGACCAGTGAGCCAGCTCGAGTCGGCAGTAGTGGGACCCGAGGACCTCATTTATCAGTTTATTTATTATTTTTGCGAAAACTCAGTTTATTACAATATATTATTTTAAGATGTCGTTTTGAAACAGTATTTACTTCCGCTGCTATTTTTGAACATTAAACTTTATTTATCAGTTTATTTATGAATGAGGCATTTTATTTAATTAAAGAGAAAAAATTTAAATTTTTCCGCAAATTTTCAAGCACGAATTTAGAGGCCTCT
>NW_027357503.1:0-373 GCF_012295235.1 Primulina huaijiensis | reverse complement strand
AAATAGTCGGGCTCTTACAGGGGTATCATCACACATCCCTTAAATAGCCGGGCTAGAGTCATATTCGCTGTCCCGATTAGTCATGCTTGGATTCCCAAAGAGATGATCAATCTGGTTTTATAAAAGCATCGGGGGCTTCATGTCTCCCAGAGGTGGGATGAGGAGCCGGAGTCTCGTGTCTCATGGACTTGAGATAAGATGTCGGGACTTCGTATCTCCCGGACTCGAAATGATCGAGGTGCAGATCCTCGGACCAGGGTGTGGGTCCCTGGACTTAATAAATAACCAAGGTGCGGAGCCCTGGCCTTCATGAATGGTCGAGGTGCAAAGCCCCGAGCGAGGTTTGAGAACCCTGGGCTTATAAATAACCAAG
>NW_027357502.1:14700-16186 GCF_012295235.1 Primulina huaijiensis | reverse complement strand
TGGAGCATAACTCCCTCAATACTCAATGGAAGTAAGCCCATTTTACATCATTTCGAAGATAAGACAATGTTCTATAACTTTTATTGGAACACCAAATTCAGAATCCTAACCGATTAATACCAGAATTCGAATAAACATAAGCCATGGACACAAACTCGAGATTCTAGACTAGGTTTAGTAAATATAGCATATCTCTTTCAATTCTTCATGGAATTGAGTTATTCTTGAACCAAATCGAAGCTAACTTGATTATCTACAAGTTTGATGAAGACCATAACTCCAAAATCCAAACACAAATGTCCCATAAACACGAAATACAAAAGGTGTGGAAATTGTTCTTCACAAATAACAAGAAACCATTCTCATATCCCTTTTAAATTCAAACCAACTCAAATACAACATCTTAAATATCTTAATATCTCAAATATAAACTCAAATATAAATTCTAAACTTCAACCCATTTCCACACTTGAACAAAAATGGGAAATACTTACATCCTCGTGAAGCCCGTTATGAGAGGATCACAAATCTAACTTCATTTCATAATTTTCTTGAGCATATCTCCCATAAAATTAGAAAGAAGTTTGAAATTGGAGAGGAAATGCATGTGGGTTTGTGTGAGGGAGGAGAAAAATGATTGGAGGAGGTGAAAGTTTACTTAGATATTGATTTTTCGTGTTTTTAGCGCCTCAGCGCCACTTTCTGGCGCCGCGACGCCAAAATTGCCGCAGCTCTAGCGCCTAGGCGCTACTTTCTAGCGCCGCAGCGCTTAAACAGTACCCATGAACAGTATCGTGAATAGTAACCGTGAACAGTAAAATTTATTAGTATTATTATTATTTTTTTAAAAAATTCGGGCATTACAGTGGAAAACGTGTATGAACGAATTACTCAAATGATTGAACATTCAGATGCTTTCATTGCTTTGCCAAGAGGTTTCGGTACTTTGGAGGAAATATTTCATACTGTTTGTTGGGCACAATTAAATATCCACAATAAGCCAATTGGTTTGTTAAATGTTAACATTTATTATGATAAACTGCTATCGTTTCTTGATAATGTTGTGGAACAGGGATTTATTTCATTAGCTTCGCGAAGGATGTTAGTTTCTGCTACAAGTGAAGGTGAACTTATTGATTTACTGCAAAGATTTAGTCATGAACCAGATCCATTCTTATCTCAACTTAATTGGCCAACATCCAAGAGTAAGAAAAAAATTCATGTTATGCTGAACTTGTGATTCGACGGTATGTTTTTAAGTTTTTTTCTCTTTAAGGTATGAAAAATCTCTTCTTCTTCTCCTCTTAGTTTATTTTTATATATAAAAAAAAGTATTCATATATATAATAATAATAATAATAATAATAATAATTTTTAGTTCAATGACGAGTAAGGTGTCAGTAAAATGCACCTGAGACGCATTAGTTAATAATTATTGGAAAATCACAATACACTAGATTTTAATATTCATTATATTCAAATTACA
>NW_027357502.1:0-9374 GCF_012295235.1 Primulina huaijiensis | reverse complement strand
AAGTGGTTATCTTGATTTGTTGTTTAATTTTGATACAATAAATATTTCAACAATTATTATTGTTATATTATACATATATATATATATTTATATAATTATATCATATATTTCATTTAGACGATAATGTGGCTCTGTCGGTTGTTTTAAATGAAATATTATGATTTAATACTAACATCTAACAGTTACTTTATCGCAACTAACTTTTACTTTCCGCATTTAACATTTACTTTATCGCAACTAACTTTTATTTTTCCGCATCTAACATTTATTTTATCGCAACTAACTTGAAACGTCCTGCCCTTTTTATTGCTTTAAAAGTACTAGAAAATTTTTTTTTCCTCTATAATTTTCGGCTTTTCCAAAATATTTTTATAAAATATTTTTCTCTTTTAAAATAAAATACCATCCGTCTAGCATTTTAAAAATCAAGTGCAATAGTCATAAAATGAAATCGTCGCATGTTTACCAAACCTAAAAGCAATAAGTTTGAAAAGTATAGCCCATAATAAACATCTCAAAAATATCTCAAAAACATAAATAAATAGTCTTAAAAATCTTTAATCATAAATCATGAGTCAAAAGTCATAATGCGGAATAATAGAAGCGTTGGTCCTCGGGTTGTGTGCGCCTTCAGTTCAGTCCAGTCCAATCACCCATCAAGGCCTCCCTCAACCTCACCTAGTGAGTCTAAAGACTCAACACACCATAATCTTTATAACAAATAATACGTATAAAACAACATGCAACAGTGAAAATACTTTTAGGCAAAAATAATATTTCATGTCATGCATAAATAAATCTTAATCTTTTCCCTTTTTCCTTATAATAAAAACAATTTAGCATGATCATAAACAGTTTCCTTTTCCTTTTCCTTTGTTGAATTCAGATCGTTAATTGTGACTTTCCTGATCATGATCATAAGAGTCGATGGATCCATCTACATGTAACCACAGTACTGGGTGGTGGGGGACACCAACAACACTCTCACCGGTCAACTGAGCCCTGGCCTATCATTATTCGAATAGAAATACGATCGTCGGGGTTCCCTCTGGGGCCTTTTCCCATAAATGGGCTCCCTCTGAGGCCTTTTCCCCTCACGATATTCCCACTCTTACCGTTACCACAAATCCGTTACCACATAACCGTTATCACATATTCGTAATGATGGAAACACGATCGTCGTACTCCCACTGGGACCATCACCCTCATGACATCGCCATCATTAAAGAATTAGTCACAATTACTTCACTTCCTTCAACGTTTTACATTTTCATCACTTTATAAAATCATGCATAACATAACATTTTTCTTTTTGAAACCAAGCATGCAACATATATTTTAAATGTCTTCCTTAAATCATAAAAATCCCTTAGACATTTAAAAATCATAATTTAATCATGAAAATTTCATAAACATTTAAAAATAATCATAATATCATAAAAATAGCATTTAGGGCACTGCCATGACGTTTACAAATTTCTAGGTGTAAAAAGACCGTTTTACCCCTAGACGTAAAATTTCTCGATTTTGACTTTTTCTTGAATTCATTGACTCTAACATGTCCCAAATAATTATTTAAGCCTAAAGTAATTTTCCCATAATTTTATTTAGCTTAAATATTAGATTTTTTTATTTATCATTAATTAATTATTTTGACGGTGTTTAAATCCCGAAAAATCACAAACTTTAATATAAAATTCCTAAATTAAAAAATTAGAATTATAATAATTTTTTAAGCTTAAACCTAATTTTTCATAATTTTATAAGGCTTAAACAAGACTTTTCAATTAACTCGTTAATTTGTGTTTCGTGCGACGATTAAATCCCGAATAAATCCAAAACTCGTTATTTTGATCCCAAATTTTTAACATAGCATTTTTATGATTTATTCTACCCTTTCAAGTCATGATCCACCCCCGTGGACCCATGGAAACAATTTTAGCCTTATAATTTTTGAAATTGACACCCTAACGAACCCACCGAGCCATCTCCCAATTTACTCGAGCCACGCCCAAGCCACCTTGAACCAAAACCTAGCCAACTCACCTAGGGACCCTATTGACAAAGCCCAGCCCCAAAAACAAGCCCCTAGCTCGCTCAAACTCCATGGAACCGAGACCCAAATTTCTGCATGCTCTGTGTGTGTGTTCCTTGATGCAATAGGACTCCAAACCAAACTAGGACTCTCCCAGCCGAGCAACCACCGAGCCCACACGACCCTCCCCATCTCTGGACCACGTATAGACCCTACCCAGGCCAGCCCAAGCCCTGTACCCCAAGCCCGAAGCTTCTGAATCTGTAACACAACCTGCGCGCTAGCTGCTCTCTCAAGGCTCCCTCTCGGTTCCATCTTCTCCTCGAGCCAGCAGCGACCCATGCCTCTCCAGCCCCTGCCCCAACCCTTGCCCATCTCCCTTAGATCCTATCGGACCCACTTGGCTTGCCCCCAGGCCAGCCGCATGCCCCTAGCTTTCCCGACCAAAATCTGCGCGTAAATTGGGGGAGAGTCCCACTTCACGTGGGCTCTTCCCCAGCCCATGGCTCGACCCCTAGCCCTCCTAGGACTCCCCTAGGACCTAACCATGACCCCTAGGACTCAACCCCCAAGCCGGGTCGAGCCATCTTGCCCCATGCACAACCAATCTATCTTTGCACCTTGAAGGATCCAAACAAACTCACGGCCCTTGTTTCTATTTTCTTCCTACGGTTCCAGCCTAGTTTTCTTTATTGTTTATCATGTTTTTCGTTAAAAACCAATCCATATTAACACCCTATCCATGGCAGCCCCTTAAACAAAATAAAACATGAATTTGGGAGCAAAAATCAAAAGT
Source organism: Primulina huaijiensis (assembly GCF_012295235.1). NCBI lineage: Eukaryota > Viridiplantae > Streptophyta > Magnoliopsida > Lamiales > Gesneriaceae > Primulina > Primulina huaijiensis. The sequence continues at coordinate 6,543 of NW_027357502.1, read as the reverse complement.
AAATCTCATGCATGTACATAGGTAAGAAAATAACAATTTGTGTGTCATGTTTTCATTCAAAATATGCTTAAACAATTACTATGGTGTGATAGATGTTTGAAGGAAAGAATATGGCGTGCCTTTGCGTTATATACGCACGAATAACCGTTGACGTCAAAGAACGGGGTGAAACCTTGGCTTGTAGCCCTTTGAATCTTTCGAAATTCTCCCAAATAAATTGTGTGTATATCGTGGAAGGGGTGGGGAGAGTTTCAGAAGTTGGGCGTGGGAATTGGGGTGAGGAGTGTAAGGTTTTTAGGTATTTATAATATTAAATAGTTAATTAATTACTAATAAGGCTTTAGGCCTATCAAGCCAAAATTAAGCCCACTAGTCTTTAATTAGAATTAAATAAAATATATTAGTAAAGGTTTGGTAAAAATAATTTGTGAATTAAATAGCCGGGTTGTCCAAAAAGTTCGTATTTTAGTTGAAAAACCAACACCGATAAAATTTACGTCCCGGAGTATAAAATCACCTGAAAACCCTTTATTTTCAAAAATACTAAAAAGCATCGACCATCTTTTAAATAATTAAAAATAATTATTTAATGAAAATATTTTACATTTATCAGTCCTCGGTCCCCGTTCCTCGATCGTCACTTGAATATTCCTTAAAAATACCATTTTATGCATGATGACAATCANTTCAAGTCTCTCTCGACTTCCCAAGTAGCTTCCTCTTCCGAGTGTTTCAGCCCTTGACCTTGACCATTGGAATGACTTTGTTTCGCAATTGTCTTTCTTGCCTTGCTAAGATTCGGACAGGTCTTTCTTCGTATGTCATATTTGGAGTTATTTGAAGAGGTTCATAATTAAGGACATGTGACGGATTCGACATGTACTTCCGCAACATTGAAATGTGGAACACATTGTGAACTCCTGCAAGCGCTGGTGGCAATGCCACTCTATAAGCTAGTGTACCAATCCTCTCCAAAATCTCAAACGGGCCTATAAATCTTGGACTAAGCTTGCCTTTCTTGCCAAAGCGCATAACACCCTTCATAGGTGCTATTTTCACAAATACATGGTCGCCTACTGCAAACTCCAAGTCCCTTCGTCGTTTGTCTGCATAACTCTCTTGTCGGCTTTGCGCCGTCTTCATTCTATCGCGGATTTTGACTATAAGCTCGGTAGTCTCTTCAATCACGTCCGGACCAATTTCTCTTCTTTCTGCAACTTCGTCCCAATGTATAGGAGATCTACATTTTCTTCCATAAAGTGCCTCAAAAGGAGCCATCCCGATTGATGATTGATAGCTATTATTGTAGGTGAACTCTACTTGAGGTAATTTTGGTTCCCAACTGCCTTGGAAATCAATAACACATGCTCGAAATAGATCTTCCAAAATCTGTATAACTCTTTCTGACTGTCCATCGGTTTGGGGATGAAATGCTGTACTGAATAATAACTTGGTCCCCATCGCTGTGTGTAGACTTTTCCAGAAAGATGACGTGAATCTCGGATCTCTGTCAGAAACAATGGATACAGGAATCCCATGCAGACGAACTATCTCTCGAATATACAAGTCGGCGTACCGAATCATGGTGAAAGTCGTCTTGATAGGTAGAAAATGCGCTGATTTAGTAAGACGATCGACTATCACCCATATAGCATTGAATCCTTTAACTGTCTTTGGCAATCCCACAACAAAGTCCATGGTGATATTTTCCCATTTCCACTCGGGAATAGGGAGTGGCTTCAATTTCCCAGCTGGTCTTTGATGCTCGTCTTTAACTTGTTGGCAAGTCAAACACTCGGATACAAACTTCAGAATGTCTCTCTTCATGCCTGGCCACCAATATAGCAACTGCAAATCTTTGTACATTTTTGTGCTCCCCGGGTGAATGGAATAAGGTGTGTCATGAGCTTCTTTCATAATAACGCCTCTCAAAGAATCGTCACTAGGAACCCATAACCGATCTCGATAACGAACTATACCATCGACCTCTGAATATAATTTCCGACCCTTGGCTTCATCTCGAGCTCTCCACTTTTGTAACTATTCATCAGAGGACTGCCCATCACGAATTCTATCTCTCAAGTTCGACTGTACCGATAATGTGGCAAGATTAGGGGCCTCGCCCCTAGCATACACTGTCAGCTCAAACCGCTGTATCTCGGACTGCAACGGTCTTTGGAGTGATAGATGAGTGATAACTGCTGCTTTTCTACTCGGTGCATCTGCCACTACATTAGCTTTTCCCGGATGGTAGTTGATGTCACAATCATAATCTTTTACTAACTCAAGCCATCTGCGCTGTGTCATATTCAGCTTCTTTTGGGTGAAGAAGTATTTCAAACTTTTTATGGTCAGTGAATATCTTGCACTTCTCCCCGTAAAGGTAGAGCCTCCAAATCTTTGGTGCAAAGACTACTGCTGCAAGCTCAAGATCATGAGTGGGGTAGTTTTTCTCGTGAATCTTCAACTGTCTCAACGCATAGGCTATAACTTGGTCATTTTGTATCAGAACTGCGCCCAATCCAAGTTTAGAAGCGTCGGTATAAAGAACATAATCCCCTTGCCCCGACGACATAGATAACACTGGTGCTGAAATCAAGGCTTGCTTTAACTTGTCAAAACTGTCTTGACACTCGGATCCCCAAATAAATTTCGCATTCTTCTTAGTCAAGGATGTCAATGGTACTGCAATGGATGAGAATCCCTTGATGAATTTGCGATAATAGACGGCAAGTCCCAAGAAACTACGAATCTCGGTGACACTCTTTGGTACTGGCTACTCTTTCACTGCCTCGACTTTGCTTGGATCAACTTCAACGCCATTACTAGAAATGATGTGGCCTAAGAATGCCACTCTATCGAGCCAAAACTCGCACTTGCTAAATTTTGCATATAGCTTCCTGTCTTGTAGTACTTGCAGTGCTGTCCTCAAATGACGACTATGCTCCTCTTTGTTATTCGAATAAATCAATATATCATCAATGAAGATTATAATAAACTGATCCAGATACGACTGAAATACGCGATTCATGAGATCCATAAAGATCGTTGGTGCATTAGTCAGACCGAATGGCATGACCATAAACTCGTAGTGCCCATATCTAGTACGGAATGATGTCTTGTGCACATCAGTCTCTTTCACTTTTAATTGATGGTATCCAGATCGCATATCAATTTTTGAAAATACCGCGGCTCCTTGCAACTGGTCAAATAAATCTTCAATTCTTGGCAGTGGATATTTGTTTTTGATAGTGACCTTGTTAAGTTCCCGATAATCGATGCAAAGACGCATACTACCATCTTTCTTCTTCACAAATAATACTGGTGCGCCCCATGGAGAATAACTAGGGCGAATGAACCCCTTGTCTAGCAATTCTTGGATTTGATCTTTCAATTCTTTCATTTCAGCGGGTGCTAGACGATAAGGTGCTTTAGATATAGGAACGGTGCCCGGAATAAGATCAATAGAGAATTCCACTTCACGATCAGGTGGAATACCAGAAACGTCCTCTGGAAAGATGCTTGGAAAATCTCTCACAATGTCAACATCTTCTAATTTCTGACTGATAGATTCCTGTGCAGTAGTGACACAGGCTAAATAAGCTTGGCATCCACGTTTAATAAGCTTCCTCGCACATGGACAAGAGATAATGTGCGTCATTTGCTTGTTTCTCGCCGCCTCGAAGACAAAAGATTTACCACTAGGTGGCCTAATAGATACCGATCGTTGACGGAAATCAATCGAAGCTCCATTTACTGATAGCCAATCCATCCCCAATATAATATCGAATTCGGGCATGGGAAGCACAATAAGATCTGCCCGAACAACATCCTTGAATAAACGAAGCTCCAGATTCTTGACAATTTTAGACGTGAGCATTTGATCACCGGATGGAATAGAAACTTTGAAACCCAAACCCATATCTTTATGAGTAATATTCAGTCTTTTGATGAAGGTTTCAGATAGGAATGAATGTGTAGCTCCCGAGTCTAAAAGTGCATAGGTGGCTACACCTTGAATGATAATCCTCCCTGCGGTGAAAATGTCTTTTAAATTTTTTCGTGTTGAATTTTAAGGATTTACTATCATTAATTCCCAAAGTTATATGAAGAATTTGTGTTGAACTTAAACCTATCTTGGAAAAATTGCACTTTAGTCCCTCAACTATTGAAATTTGCATTATTGACCCAAAGTTTTCGAATTATTGCAATTAAGTCTTTAAATTTTTGAACTTGTTCATTTTAGCTCTTGAAGTTCCCATAAATTACATTATGGCCCTTAAGATTTCGGTACTTTCATTTTGGTCCCTTAATTATAGAAAATTGTATTTTAGACCTTAAAATTTCGAAATTTGCACATTTAACCCCCAATGATTCGAATTCTTCTAAAAATCCTTTAGTTATGATCTTCTTTAATTTTGGCCCTAAACTTTTTATTTGGAATCATTTTATCCTTCACATAAAATAAGGCACAAAATTCAAATCATTTTCTATGGTTTCTAAAATCATAACTTAAGTCCATCTAGGTAGAACATGCAATCTAATTTTCACTAGGTTAATTCTTTTCTCGAATCAATTCTAATAACCAATTTAACATTTCATGAAATAATAAGCAATATAAAAATGTTAAATGACTAGGTTACCCATGATGAGTGCAGTGTCTGCCTCTTCCTTAGCTTCCTCATCTGGGCTCGTGCCGTGGTAGCCGCTTTCCTCTTTGGGCAATCTATAGCTTTGTGACCAGCCTCCTTGCAGTAGAAACATTTAAAAGATCCCAAATCGCATTTGCCAAGATGTAGACGGTTGCACTCCTTGCATGGTTGCCTTTCAGCAAGCTTTGGTGCTCCAACATTTTGTGGCTTTGGTGGAGTTGGCTTCTTGACTGGACCTTGGGGCTTTTGAGGCCCTTGCGGTCTAGGAGGACCCGTGTATGGCTTCTTGTTAGGCTGATTATTACTTTTGTGTAGTTGCCTCTTGCGCTGTAGCTCAAAGTCAATGTCCTATAAGGATTGCTCAGCCTGATATGCATAGGTAACTGCTATAGCATAATCCACAGGACGCATCATCATCACCTTATCCTGAATGGTAGGTCGAAGGCCATCCATGAAATGTCTCAGCTTTTCTTCCGCATCCCTGGCAATAAGGGGTACAAAGTGACAACCCCTATCAAACTTCTTCACAAAATCAGCAACAGATATGTCTCCTTGACGGAGCGTCATAAATTCCCTCTTTATCCGTCCTCTGGCATCAGCAGTAAAGTATTTCTCATAGAATTTTGTCTTGAATTGAGCCCAAGTGAGTGTAGCAAGGTCTACACCATGTTCGGCCCCCTCCCACCATAAGGAAGCGTCATCCCTGAATAGATAAGTAGTACACCTCACACGATCCACATCTCCCATATCCAGGTAACGAAAATGTACCTCAAGTGAACGGATCCAGCTCTCAGCAGCAAAAGGGTCGGTGGTGCCAGAAAATTCCTTTGGCCCTAGCCTCCGGAACTGATCATAAATGTCGTGTTGTGGCCTAGGTGGCTGCTGTAGGTATTGCTGCTGGATCTGTTGCGGCTGCTGCTGTAACTGTTGCTGCTGTAATTGCTGCTGTTGTAACTGTTGCTCGAAGAGACGAGCCATCCCCTCTAATGCACGAGTAGCGGGATCCCCTGGTGGTGGTGGTGGTGGTGCATTTCCTCGTTCATTCACACTATTCTCTGCTTGGTTTCCATTAACGGGGGCACGTCTAGGAGGCATTTTTATCTGAATGTTTTCCAAATTCTAACGTAACCAACATGCATTTAAATCTAAGTTTTATAATCATGTGACATAGCCTATACCATTTAACAATTTAAGCATGCAAGCATAAATACTCAAAAAGTCAATAAACATGTAACGTAAACATAATATTCATATCATCTCGCAGGTAACAACATATTAAATCTCATAAAGCATGTAAAACTTACAACTTGAGGCTTGATGACTGATCTTCCCGACACTGATGGTGGCACAACACTTTACAGGACCTTTGCTCTGATACCAACTGAAACGTCCTGCCCTTTTTATTGCTTTAAAAGTACTAGAAATTTTTTTTTCCTATATGATTTTTGGCTTTTCCAAAATATTTTTATAAAATATTTTTACCTTTTAAAATAAAATACCAACCATCTAGCATTTTAAAAATCAAGTGCAATAGTCATAAAATGAAATCGTCGCATGTTTACCAAACCTAAAAGCATTAAGTTTGAAAAGTATAGCCCATAATAAACCTCTCAAAAATCTCTCAAAAACATAAATAAATAGTCTTAAAAATCTTTAATCATAAATCATGAGTCAAAAGTCATAATGCGTAATAATAGAAGCGTTGGTCCTCTGGTTGTGTGCGCCTTCATTCCACTCCAATCACCCATCAAGGCCTCCCTCAACCTCACCTGCATCCACCACACCTAGTGAGTCTAAAGACTCAACACACCATAATCTTTATAACAAATAATACGTATAAAACCTTATGCAACAGTGAAAATACTTTAAGGTAAAAATAACATTTCATGTC
>NW_027357501.1:0-212 GCF_012295235.1 Primulina huaijiensis | reverse complement strand
GCCAAATCGAAGATATCAAAAAGTTATACATTTTATATGTTGAAAGTTTTTCCATACAATCGACCAAAAAATCGCAGTAATTAAAATGACAGCGAATTTTGAGTTTTAGATCCAAAAAAGTTTCAAAAATCGATCCAACAAATTTCCGCTCAAACTTTGTACATCGTACATGGATTTTCACGCATAACAAACATCACAACACATAATATGAT
>NW_027357500.1:0-931 GCF_012295235.1 Primulina huaijiensis | reverse complement strand
ACCTCAAGGAAACTCACGCCCCACACCCCTTTTCAATTCAAATTCCAACGCTTTTACACGGCACACACGATTAAATTGAGGGAAAAACATCAAAGGTTTGCAAGGAAATTCAAGTCATTGCCTCTTCGTCGTCAACGATTTTTCGTGCGTTTAAAACGCAAAGGCACGCCATAATTCTTCCTTTACTCATCCTTCACACCATAGTATTTATTTTATTGTGTTTTGCATGAAAAACAAGTGCACCTTATTATTTTGACTCAAGCATCTCAAGTGGTTTTTAAAACATGTAATTTGACCCATAAATCATGAAATTCATGTACATAAGGGGCTGCCATGATTAAGAAGTAATATGAGATTGTTTTACACAAGTTTAAGGGCCTAGAACCACACACAAAATGCAGCAACTCGAATAGAAATAAGCTGGAACCGTGGGCAGCAGCAGGAGTCCTAGTTGGGGTAGGAGTCCTACTAGTGCTAGGATACACACGCACACCACATGCAAATTTTTTGGGTTTGGTTCCAGCAGAATTTGAGCGGGTCAGGGCTGGTTATTCAGACCAGGGCTAGTCAGTAGGGTCCATAAACGTGTTGGCTAGGTTTTGGTTCAAGGTGGCTCGGGCGTGGCTCGAGTAAATAGGGAGTTGGCTCGGTATGTTCGATAAGGTGTCGATTTCAAAAATTAAAAGCAAAAAATGAAATTATGGGTCCACAGGGGTGGCTCATGACTTGGTAGGGTAGAATAAATACTAAAAATGATATGTTTAAAATTTGGGGTCAAAATATTGAGTTTTGGATTTATTCGGGATTTAATCGCCGCACGAAACGCTAATTAACGAATTAATTGAAAAGCCTAGTTTTAAGCTTTATAAAATTATAAAAAATTAGATTTAAGCTTAAATAATTATTATAAGTCTAAGTTTTAATTTAGGAA
>NW_027357499.1:0-884 GCF_012295235.1 Primulina huaijiensis | reverse complement strand
AAAAAATTTATTATAATATACCATTTTTATATAAAAAAAAAGTTTTTAATTTTTAAATCCTTTTTTATAAAACAAAGTTTCTAATTTTTAAATATCTTTACTTATAACCGCTGGCTAGAATTTATGTCTTTAATAAAAAAAATTTTAACCAACATTTTTTGGCGGTTTATATATATAAATTATTTGAATAAAAAAAGGTAAATGATCGTTGTGATTAGACTCATCATTTGAGTTGGGTCCGTCGATTGGCCCACACCACCAAACAATTTAAATGGGTTGGGTTGAAATTTTGTCAATACATTTAAATGTGGGCCTAAATGAGCTCACACGGATTTATATTAAATATCTATATATCTAATATTGTCGATTTTTAATTACGAATTTCTCATGTAAAAGGGAGAATATCATCTTGATTTTAAAATTAAGATGTTAGTATCTTGGCCATAAATTGTAGGTTGTTCAGATATTTTGGTAGTCACTGAAAATCGAGTGTCAAAGTTGACATTTGAAATGTGTTTTTGGATTTCTGACAATATGTTTGTCAACATATTATTTTTAAGTTATTTTTATCAGTATCATGAATAATAAACACGTTTATTTAAATAAATAAGTATTATCATATCTTTAAATTAATATCTATTTTCATGTTTGACATGCTCTGAGTCTTAACAAAATGTGAAACAGTAGATTCAAGCAAACGAATACACAAAGTTTGGGCGAAACCAAAATTATGTGGTAACAAGAATTAAAATATAAACCAATAAATTTTTAATGAATTTATCGATGTTAAGATGCATAACAAATCTTATATCATAATATATAAAATTTCAACCTTATGCATGAAATAAATCATACATATATGAAATATACAAAATTTTATTACA
>NW_027357498.1:0-534 GCF_012295235.1 Primulina huaijiensis | reverse complement strand
ATGGGAAACTGAATCAGACATGAGACAGGAATTTCCAGAGCTATTACACTGATGTGAGTTTTTTCTTTCAGTTTTTGTTATTTCTGCTTATGCATATGATTTAATTGCCTGTGATTTCAGGGACGAAATCGTATCTTAGAGGAGGAGAAATGTAATGCCCGAGAATTTTATGTTGATAATATGAGATTAATGATTATGACTTGTTGCGATTATAGACATATCACTCTAAGACCAGAATTGGAAATGCATGAGGTTGGCATATGTGGAATACAGCAGACTTCGCGCACATGCGCGGCAAGGAGGCGCGCATATGCACAAGGATCATATGCCGAGGCAGAAGACCTCGCGCATATACGCGAGAAGAGCATGTGAGATTGCCAATTCCCGAGACAGTAGGTCTTGCGCATGTGCACGGAAACAGGGCGCGCATATGCGCGAGAAGTGGACATGTTATGCGACGAGACAGTAGGTCTCGCGCATATGCGCCATTGATGGTCGCGCATATGCGCGAGACGTGCAGTACAAAGATGAAGC
>NW_027357497.1:0-702 GCF_012295235.1 Primulina huaijiensis | reverse complement strand
CCTCTCTGACTGGAGGTAATCCCGGAATCTCATCAGGGAACACATATGCAAACTCGCAAACTACTGGCATATCTACCAAAGTAGGACTCGATTTCAGTAGATCTACTGAATATACAAGGAATCTCTCTGCTCCTTTCTGTAACAATCTACTCATAGTCAGAGCAGATACTAAGGGAATCCGATATCTGGAACCCTTACCGTAGAATTTCCATTCGTTAGCCATCTCTGGTCTGAATCTAACCATCTTCTGGAAACAATCTACAGTGGCTCTGTACTTGGTTAACATATCGATACCGACAATACAATCAAAATCAGCTAAACCAAGCACAATGCAATCTAAATCAATCTCGTGACCCTCAAACTGTAGTATACAATGCCTAACTGAAGTCACAGATACAAGACCACTTCCCAACGGAGAAGAAATAGTCACTACAGCTGACAAGGACTCGACAGATAAAGCATGCATCAACGAAAAACGCTCAGATATAAAAGTATGAGATGCACCGGTGTCTATCAACACATAAGCATGATAACCGCAAAGAAAACAGTTACCTGCAATCACATCATCTGGCGCATCTTGGGCTTGCTCTTCTGTCAGTGCAAATACTCGAGCCTGTTGTCTGGGAGGTTGGCTCACTGTCTGGCCACCTCTGGCAAGGGATTGGTTCTGTGCTGGTGGCGGCTGAAAGGAGTGAACAGATG
>NW_027357496.1:0-256 GCF_012295235.1 Primulina huaijiensis | reverse complement strand
CGAGCCAGCAGTGAGCCCACTACTCTAGCCCCTGACCCGGCCCCTTCCCATCGTCCTAGGACCCTGATGGACCACCTAGCCCAGCCCCAAACCGAGCCCCAGCCCCCTTTACACCAGCTGAACGAGAGAAGGCTTGGGGAGAGTCCTAGCTTTCGTGCACTCTTCCCCAGCCTGAACCACGAGCCCTAGCCCTCCTAGGACTCTACCTACAGCCTAACCATGACCCCTAGGACCCAGCCTCCACACCTGGTCGAGC
>NW_027357495.1:0-2201 GCF_012295235.1 Primulina huaijiensis | reverse complement strand
CGTGTCAGTCCAAAAAAATTTGAATAAAAATATGTGTACGTGTGCGATAAGCGTGTGTGCAAAAAGTGAGTGGTTTAAAATAGGCCACGTTATGAAACTGCAGTCACGTCAGTTGATTTGGAATATAATAAGTTTTTTAATTTGTTAACTTATGTGAGAAGATTTGTAAAACGACCAACTGAACGATCAGTTGTGAAACTGATCCGTTTCAGTTGAGAATTTACAAATAATTGTCTTCTCAGTTAACCTCTTAAAAACTAATATTCCCCCTTAATGGGTGCGCAAAACAATTAAAAATGACGATAAAAATAAATTTAAAGCTTAAGGAATTTATTGTTTGCTGGAACGTGCACGGCCCTTCAGCTTCCATAACTCTCGGCTATAAATAGAAGTAACATAGTTAGTTTCAGTCATATTAGTGAAATATTTAAGATAAAAGAAATGGCTGGTGCGAGTAGCTCGAGTGCTTCGCCGTTTTCTCTGGAGGCCAGCGAGGCTGAGATAGAAGATGAAGTCTTCTATGAGAATCTTCAGTACTGGGAGAAGTTTCAAGAACTTGAGTTCTTGTATAACACTGGAGAGGCTACCACTCCTGAATGGGTGGCAGAGCTGAGGAAGGTGCGGGAGCACTTGCACATAGCTGAGTGGATTGACGTCTTTAAGGATGGTCATAGTCATCAGCTGATGCTCCGGAAGGAATTGAAGATCCTGAGGCGCATAGCTTATTCACACAGCTTTGCCAAGACGTCCACTCCACCTTTATCCACTTGGTTGAAGATGTGGATCNGATAAAAGAAATGGCTGGTGCGAGTAGCTCGAGTGCTTCGCCGTTTCCTCTGGAGGCCAGGAAGGCTGAGATAGAAGATGAAGTCTTCTATGAGAATCTTCAGTACTGGGAGAAGTTACAAGAACTTGAGTTCTTGTATAACACTGGAGAGGCTACCACTCCTGAATGGGTGGCAGAGCTGAGGAAGGTGCGGGAGCACTTGCACATAGCTGAGTGGATTGACGTCTTTAAGGATGATCATAGTCATCAGCTGATGCTCCGGAAGGAATTGAAGATCCTGAGGCGCATAGCTTATTCACACAGCTTTGCCAAGACGTCCACTCTACCTTTATCCACTTGGTTGAAGATGTGGATAATTGATGTAGAGGAAAAATATTATGTTGTAATGCGAGCTAACGTTTATGCTTGAATAAAATATTTATCTGAGTTAATTTTGTCCTTTTCGTTCCTGTAAATTGGCAGGTTCATTAGTTGTTGTAAATGAATTACTAACTGAACAAATGAACTGTTAAAGAACTAATATTAGTTGACTGTAAACTGAAATCAGTTAAGATTTAAAAACCAAACTAAAATCAGTTAAAAAAAATGAATCAACTGGTAATTAACAAACTGATATCAAATAAGCAACTGATAGATAAGAAGCCTGGGTAATTGAGAAAACGCTTTGTTGTCTTGAGACTCTTCAACTTCTTTGACATTAAATGTCACCTGTCTATAAGATAATAGCAGTGAGTTGTGAGATAATATCATTTAAACATGACAGATTCAAATATTTCCGATGCTTGTAGTAGTACGCATGTTCACGTTACTGAAGAAACAAGTGCTTATTTAGAAGAGTTGAAAAAGAAGATGGAAGAATATGTCTTGAAAAAGGTGATGTCAACATGGTTCAAAATTCATGAGTTGCAGAGAGTAAGTAGTAGTGGTGCGACTCCTTCTCGAGTTCAAGCAGCAACAGCCAGAAGATACTTGGAACTATTTGAAGTCAGACATGTTACAGAGCTTGTCGATGACAAGGTTCTGTTACAAGCAATGCTGTGGAATGAGTGGCATGTGATTAAGAAGATTTCTATAACTAAATCATTCTCTAGAATCCGAATTTATGAATTGAACAATTTTATTACAGAATGGCAGGATTCAGTTGGTTCTGAATTGTCTACTGTAAGATGGAATCGTTTTTATTCTTAATAATATATCATTTTCAGTTTATTGTTGTGTCCTTATTTTTTGCAGACAATTTCATTAGTAAAGTAGCATTAACAATTTTCTTATGATAAATCAATTAAACCAAGAATATTGCGAAAGTAAGAAAACTTAGTCTCGGGTAATGGTTTGGTGAAGATGTCAGCTGCTTGTTGCTCAGTTGACGTATACTCCAGTCGAATGTCCTTCTTCAAAGCATGATCTCTAATGA
>NW_027357494.1:0-513 GCF_012295235.1 Primulina huaijiensis | reverse complement strand
TTCCATTTGAATATTGAGTTATTTATTTTAATTGGGTGTTTGTTTTTATGTGTCCTATAGGTTCTGGGTTAACAGCACCTTCTAAAATCCATTCTTCAGGTAGTGTTATATCTTTCCATTGAATTGGTTTTGGAATTACAGTATTGGATTTTTCTAAATCTGTTTGTAGTAAAAGGGTTTCACCTTTTTTACTATGATATTTTACTTTTGTAGCAAAGGCAGAATTCATAGCCTTGTAATGAATTCTAAAAATAACAGCAACCGGTATTGATCCTTTAAGCATATTATAATTATGAGTTTTTATTTGTAAAACTAAGGATTTTAAAATGTTTTTATCATTTAGGAATACTGAGAAATTTGGATAACAATCAAAAGAGATTGGTCCAGTACACAGACTGGACTCAACAAAACTTAATAATGAATCTTCGAAATTTGTGAATCTGGCATCTCTTAAAATAGTAAGAATTAAAGTATTCAATCCTTCTTTAGTTAAGGGTTTTATTCCTACTTGAA
>NW_027357493.1:14526-18293 GCF_012295235.1 Primulina huaijiensis | reverse complement strand
TAAGGGACTAGTAATAAGATAGTGTGGAGGTGTGATGAAACTTAATTTATAATTTATTATATGTTAAAACCTATATTTTAAAATTTAAGTTTCATTAAAATTATAAAATTATGTTATTTTAGTATTGTGTGTTTATACTTAAATGTCTTACTAAATATGTTTTATTTTCATGTTTTCTATGTGTTGGTAAAATAATGATAACTCAAGCTAGAAAATTCAAATGGAGGTGATTCAAATATTTTTGAAATCCTTGAGAAATTATCTACAACTTTGCAGAAGACATGATTGCCTAAAAAGTTGGTTAAGATGATCAAATTGTGAAAATATCAAAAGGATGACAAATTTACTTTCACCATGACCAGTATATAGTAAAAAAATCATAACTATTTCAATATTTAACCAAATGAGGTGAACCAAGTGGCCAAATTCATCTACTGACAATTTCCTACATGTTTGCTGTTTTGAGCTTAGTCAAATTCTGTAGAACCCGTAACTTAGACTACGTATAAGTCATGCATAATTCTAGTATTTAAATTTAAAATGATTTTATTGCATGAGTATTTAAATTTAATTATTTTACGTAGCAGTTTAATTTTTTTGTCATTTCAGTTAGGTCAGTGAGGCCGGACTGGAGTTGGAGTTTTGAGATAGAATTTAAGATTAAGAAATCATTTCCAGAATTTAATTTAGCTAGCAAGTAAGTTAAATTAAGTTAATAAGGAGGTTTAGTGAATTATTTATATAACTTGAGGTGAGTAGAAAACAAATTCATTTAAGTTCCATAATTAATGGGTAATTTACTAAATTATTTAAAGGATAGGTAAGGCTTTAAAGGTTTAAAAATTTGCTAAATAAACAACATTTCCCCTTCATTTTTATTTCTAATTTTTGGCCCTTAGATGATTAAGCAACATTTATATGCCAACTCACCCTTTTACCCATTCTTTGTCATTTTTAGCATGATAAACTTTTAATTATTAATCAACCTTAATTAATTAATTAATAAGCAATATCCTAGTCTAGTTAACATGAGAGAATCGGTCATAGCCTCCAACTAACACCCCAACAAATCACTTTGTTATCAACAAAATTCAAAATTCTAAAAGTGGAGACCTAGTCTTGCATTCCCCATTATATTTGCAACCATTTCCCTCACTCCCCTAACCAATATTTCTCCTCCTCACTCACCGAAACCTGAGAGTATTATCAGAGGTAAAATCAGTGTAAAAAAAACCGTGAGAATCATAGCAAGAATTAGGAGAGAAAATCGAGTAGAAGCAATTAAGGTAGCAAGATCACTCCACCTCCTCCGCGCCGAGTCGTCTTATTCATTCGTTTTTCTTTCAAAACGAAACCAGGCATGCATATGTTCTTCCTTGACTCTTCAATCAAGTCCTACTATCAAATTTTTTCATTTCATGATCATCATTTCCATGTTAAAACCGAAACACATCAAGGAATTTCAGAAAATGCAACATGCAGATTTTCGGTTCCCATTTCAAGCTTCACGGTTTCTCTTGTTTTGTTGTTTCAGGTGGATGGTTCGACTCTAGGCTCACTAGGTGACATTTAGACATGTATTAGGATGCAATAAGACCTTGTTGGTCCATTCAAACAAGCCCCATGCATGATAGAAACCGAAGATGACAGCAACTCCTCAGTCTTAGCCATTTGTGTGTTCGAAAATTTCTGTTTTTATGTCAAGGGAAAGGATCTGATCTTGGCTGCCCTAAGGGCCTATAGCCATGGTTAGAACACTTCCCTAGCAGGTCTAAGATGTGACTAAGTCACCCTTTTGGAGGCTTGGTCCATGGTGCATCGGTTTTTAATTAAAAGTGCAAGAACAGCCCCAGCCCCCCTTCGGCTTCTCATTTTGACAACATGTGTGTTTCCAATTTGGTGGGATGGTGTGGATCTTGGTTGGCCTATGGCCCTTAGCCACGGTTCATACCATACCCCTAGATGTCTAGATCGTGCCATGGTCAATCAAATGGCCACTGGAACGATCCGTGACAACAAAACAAGAACAATGCCCGGCGCGCAGAATTTGTGCTCTCGGGTGAATCTTCTGAGTTGTTGCTGGAATGGTGCGAATGGTGGCTGGCCTAGGGCCCTTAGCCATGGTTCAAATCATTCCTTGGGATGTTGGTAATAGTCTCTGGTCAGTGGTTCAAGCCCCAATGGCCGGTAGTCTCGAAAACGACACAAGAAAAGCAAATGTACAGCTGCTGTATTTCTGGACAGCAACTTGCGGTGACGGTTCAGTGGCTCGTTTGAGTTCTTGGTTGGCTTTTAGCCTATGGCCTTGGACTGGACAGTGCCTCATCAATTTAGGAAGGTCATGTTTTTGTCCGTTTGTGATTCGGATCATTTCTGAGGTCGTACGAGAATTTACGGTGCAATGTGCCAAATTGACTCTCGATAAGAGCGTTTCATGTTTTGGCCTCCATTTCATCTAAATTTCGACCCTCACCATTTTTGGAGCATTATTTCATCATTTTAAGCGTATTTTAATCATGAATATATGACGGTTCAGTGTTGGTTCGGGTTGGTTCGTGGTCATGATTAAATACGGAGTCGTTGGACGTAATTGTCACATTTTCGGATTTAATTGCATAGTTGGACATTATAAAGCTATTGCATATTTTTCATGGCACATTTAGGTTGCAGCGAGCCTGGGAGCGATCCAATCCATTCAGTAAATTTATGACAGGATATTTAATTATGTTAATTAATTATATTACGTGCAAAAATACAAATTTTGAGATTTATGCGATATTGCTTGTGGTCACTCTACTATCACGATTAAATCCGGTCGCCAGTTACCGGTCCGGTCGTCAGTTACCGGTCAGTTCAGTTGTTTCACCCAGTATAATGTGGCATTAGTCTGATCAGACGTACATTATTAAGCCCGGTCGCCAGTTATCGGTCCGGTCGCCAGTTATCGGTCCGGTCGCCAGTTACCGGTCAGCTCAGTTCAGTTCAGTTCAGGGACCACTTGCGTAGACCATAATCTCACCAGAAAATTATTACAGTTATTTCATGACAGGGCTCCAAGGAGCAAACATTTTCATTATGATTTTCAGTTCAGTTATGCACGTATTATAATTGCTCACGACAAGTTATTTTCACATTATGCCTCATGACATGATATTTTTATCCCATGCAAAACTTTACTATTTATTTACTTGTTATTTACGATATATGCATGTTGAGTCTTTAGACTCACTAGACTTGATTGTTGTAGGTGCTGATGATGATGTCGGGATCGAGGGCGGGGACCAGTGAGCCAGCTCGAGTCGGCAGTAGTAGGACCCGAGGACCTCAGTTCAGCATTTATTATTATTTGATTGCTCAGACATTTTTATATATTGTTGGATAAATTTTTAACTGTTGTTTCGAAAAATGTTAATTTCTTCCGCTGCCACTTTGAACATCAAACTTTATTTATCAGTTCAATTATGAATGAGGCAATTTTATTTATTTAAAAAGAAAATTTTTAAATTTTCCGCAATTTTTCAAGCACGGATTTTTAGGCCTTTACAGCTGGTATCAGAGCAATGGTTCTGTAAAGGGTTGTACTACTACTGACCTCGAGAAGCTCACGAAGTCACGTCTTCGGTCTGTAAGTTTTTCATTTACGCATTTTATTTAAAGCATGAATTAATTTCAGCAGCATGATTTCATGAGATATTTGCGCCCATATTTTTATTGTTCAGTATTTAAATGTAAATAAATTATGGAATTATGCATGTTAGTTACGTATG
>NW_027357493.1:0-13719 GCF_012295235.1 Primulina huaijiensis | reverse complement strand
TATTAAATCATATATTTCATTTAGGCAATAGCGTGGCTCTGCCGGTTGTTCTAAATGAAATATAATGATTTAATTTAACATTTATTTTATGCAGTTATATATTTATATAGTTATATATATAATCATAGGTACCATATATAAAATATCGGTGAATTCGGTATTTTCTATAGTGTGAACTATATTATATTAGATGTGTGTTTAAATATTTTTATTTTCTTGGAACCATTATTTATGGTGGTTTCTTTTGTTTTACTTTTAGTTAAACAATATTGCATAAACCAAGAATAAATCCTCGAGCCTTGACAAAATTTATAATTTGTAAACTTCGTTCTTGCATTTGGTAATCTATAAATTAATAAAATTTAAACTTAAAATAACATCTCTGTGGATCGATCTCGTACTTACGAAATATATTACTTGCAGACAACCTACACTTGGGTGAATTATAATTTAAGTAGTAGCATACAGCTCGATCATTGTAGGCAGTTGGATTCGTCGGAATGTAGTTGGCTTTCAACTTTTCAACTAACTGAGCCAACTTCTTGGCTCTCATCAAATCAAAGAAATAATTTTTTCGTTCCAAAGCTTGCACAATGGTAGCAGCTTTGACTATTCTCAAAATGATGGCTTCCAATCTGATAAACTTTTTCAGCTGAGACTTCTTCTTCAATTGATTGGCAAATGTGTGAGTTCTGTATGTGATCCAAGCCTCATAAGTTTTCTGTTTGGATGCTGCAAAAACGTTGACCTGTTCCCAAATTAGGTCAATGTGGGTCTGGATAGCATTAGTTGGCTTGGGCTCTTCAATCATCTTGCCCTTGCCTTTCTCATCAGAAAGAATATGTGGAATGTTCAGACCCGAACGAGTCGTTTCCACCAGTTCTCGAATAGTGACCCCTTCGGGTCGAGCCTGAGCAAAAATGGTAGGGCGATTGACAGTTTGTAGAGAAGATACTGCCCTGACCGACTCTTTTTCAGTTGATGGAGGCAACTGATCTCTTGCTGAAACTTCAGCTGGGATGACTTTCAGAGGAATAGCCTGTGTTGAGCGTCGGAAGATTTCAGCCTTTCATTTCCTTCCAGCGAGACTAATTGCTTGGTTTTCTGAGTTCTAGGCTTTTTGGTAACTTTGGGAGATGAGGTTTTCTCCGTTTCTGATTCACTGAAAATCAGCTTCCTTTTGGAGGAGTTCAGCTGTGCCAGAGTTTTTGGCCTTTTTACATACTTAGGAACAGCCTGCTGTGCTCCAATCTCCTTTTTGATGTTGACAAATTGATCAAGAGATAGATCCAGTTTGGCTTTGGGCGGCAAAATATTTTTAGCATTGAAAACTTTGAATTTGGATGATCGTTCAGAATCATCAGCCACCAATCCTTTGATTTTCAGCAAATAGCTCAACTGAACAACAAACCCTTTGGACTGTTTGGTATATTGAAGCATGTTCTTCAATATGTTGAAGGTGAGTCGCCTTCAGTTGAGTCTCCGGCCTGCCATGATGATGGTAAGGGCGTGAAATTTTTCCAGAAGAAGAGCAGCAAAGGATCCTGCCTTTGCCAATAACCCCTTGGCCACAATGTCAGCCAACAACTGAACCTCATGTTTGAGTTCCTTCTTTGGATCGGAAACTTTGATTTTCCGTCCATCGGCTGAGAGTTGAGTATGCATCTCTTCAATATCTGATGCTTTAACATCATCAAAGCGTGCCAACCCCTCAGACGGCAACAAAAATATCTCACCAAAGGAGTCCTCGGATATGGTCAACAACGGACCATTGACAGTAGATGAGATGCTCCCATCCTGATTGATAAATCCACTGGAGTAGAAATCGAAAAGCTCCTTGGGATAGATCTCTTGGGAAGATTGTCCCAAGAATGTTCAGAGACCTGCTGACTGAAGCTTCTGAAATACATCCTTGACCTCCTCTTCTTTAATCGATAGAACTGAATCAAAATTGATTGCCATAGCATTTAACATATGCGCTGGGATCTGATTTGCCATTTGATTTGAAAGATTTTCTGCGAAAAAGAAGGCGTGAATTTGCTTTTGCTCTGAGAAATTTGGATAAGCGTAAGAAGAAGAACTGAAATGGAGCGGGAAAGAGTAATTTTTGTACGCGACTGTTCGTATTATTGGACACGTGTCAGTCCATGAAAATTTTGCAGTAAAAAACGTGTGTTAGTGTGGTAAGGACGTGTGTAGTAAGTATGTGGATTATATGAGTCCACGATTCAACTTGTCATTTGCTGAAAGACATCATTTAATGCTTGATAGATAGTCACGTCACTTAATTTGGAATAAAAAATGGTTAATTTGTTAACGTATGTGAGAAGATTAGTGAAATATACGACTGAAGGAT
The DNA here is from genome assembly GCF_012295235.1 of Primulina huaijiensis. NCBI lineage: Eukaryota > Viridiplantae > Streptophyta > Magnoliopsida > Lamiales > Gesneriaceae > Primulina > Primulina huaijiensis. Next base: position 11,363 of record NW_027357493.1, on the reverse strand, counting down.
CAGTTGTAAAACTGTGTCCTTTCATCTGAAGATTGACTAACTTCTGTCTTCTCAGTTAACCTCTTAAAACAAATATTCCCCCTTAATAAATGCATATAAATATTAATCGAACTTAAGCAAGGTTAATTAAATAAAATCCTATGCTTGGAAGATTAATCGTCTGCTGCAGTGACTGAGCCCTTTCATCTTCCTTGACCCTGCGCTATAAATAGAAGTGGCTCAGTTAGTATAAAACATATCAGTTACGAATATTCAGCAGATAATATGGCAGGTGCAAGTAGCTCAAGACTTTCGGATATGGATGAAGAGTTTATGACCGCAGCTCAGGAGAAACAAAAAGTCGATATAGAGGACGAAGTTTTTCAGAAAATTCTTCGTTTTTGGGAGGAGCTGCAAGGACTTCAGTTCCTCTATGAATGTGGAGAGACGAACACTCGTAGATTGTTGGCGAAGCTGAACAAATACAGAGAGCGTTTGCACGTCGCCAAGACGGTGAACCTCTTTGAGGATAATTATCTGTACCAGCTGATGCTCTACAAGGAGAGGACTATTCTGGAGCGAATAGCTGTTTCTGATAGTTTCTGAAGACTGCAACTGGCGAAGTATCCAGTTGGATGAAAAAATGGAGAGTTTTTGTTGAGGAAGAATACTTTGATGTAATCCGCAACAATTTCTTTAAATAAAGTGAAACGTCTGCTATTCGTTTTCTTAAAAAGTAATAGATTTTTTTTTTTCAAACCTCACTTAGCATTCAGCCGAACCATAAAATATTTTTGACCTCATTTTTAAAATAATTCAACCCACTAACATTTTACTAAATCTAAAAATAACATTTGAAAAGTATAGCCCATACTATTAACTTTAAAAACCACTCATAAATAAATAAAAGTCATAAAAATATTCTTAACATAACTTAAAATCATAAATAATAACTAGTGCGGAAAACTAGCGTCGGTCCTCGTGTTATGTGCATCTTCAGTCCAGTCAGATCAACCATCAAGACCTCCATAAACATCATTATCATAATCACATGCATCAATCACACCTAGTGAGTCTAAAGACTCAACACGTCATATTCTTGATAACAAGTAATACGTAATACAATTCACATACAACAGTGAAAAATACTTGTATTTAAAATATCGTTTTCATGAAGATGCATAAATTTTAATCAAAATCATTTTCATGATGCATAAACTTTAAATAAAAACATTTTCATAATGATGCATCCTCTTTAAACATAAATATTTTCATAAACCTTTTCATAAACATTTTCATATCAACATAAACATATTCATATTCATATCCATATCCATATTCGTATCCATATTCATATTCATATTCATATTCATATGTTGAATTCAGATCGTGATTGTGACTCGTATTCTTAATCTTAATGGGTGAAAGATCCATCTAAAGAAACCACAGTACTGGGCGGCGGGGGACACCAGCAACACTCTCACCGGTTAACTGGGCCCTGGCCAACGTATTAACATATTCGTATTCGTATCACGTATTCGTATTCATATCCGTATCCAAAGAAACACGATGGTCGGGCTCCCACTGGGACCATAACCCTCACGATATTTCCAACATGTAGTAGTCACAATCCCTTCACGTCCTTAAACATGTCGTATTTCCATCACATAACAAAAATATGCATATAATATCGTTTTTCTTTTAAACCAAGCATGCAACATATCTTTTAAATGTCAATGTTAAATCATAAAAATCCATACACATTTAAAAATCAACGTTTTAACATATAAAAATCATTAAAAGCCATAAACGTTTAAAATCAACATTTTAACATAATAAACATTTAAAATAACCTTTTGACATTTAAATCATAAACCTTTAAAATAACAATTTTAACATATAAGAATCCTTAACATTTAAAGTAGACATATTAACATATAAAAATTCATAAACATCCATAATCATTGAAAATAATCATATTAGCATATAAAACAGCATTCAGGACACTGCCATGACGATTACTAATTTCTAGGTGTGAAAAGATCGTTTTACCCCTAGACGTAAAATTTCACGTTTTTGACATTTTCTTAATTCCATTGACTCTAACATGTCCCAAATAATTATTTAAGGTTACATGAATTTTCCCATATTTTTATTTAGCCTAAAACGAGGACTTTTAAATTAATCTTTAAATGTGACGTATTAATGCGTTTTAATCCTGAATTAAACCAAAACTTAATATAAAATTTCCAAATAAAAAACTTAGACTTATAATAATTATTCAAGCTTAAATCTAATTTTTCATAATTTTATAAAGCCTAAAACTATGTATTTCAATTAATTCGTTAATTAGCGTTTCGTGCGGCGATTAAATCCCGAATAAATTCAAAACTCATTATTTTGATCCCAAATTTTAAACATAACATTTTTAAGATTTATTCTACCCTTTCAAGTCATGAGCCACACCCGTGGACCCATGGATTCATTTTTAGCCTTTTAATTTTCGTTTTTGACACACTAACGAGCCCATCGAGCCATCTCCCGATTTACTCGAGCCACGCCCGAGCCACCTTGAGCCAAAACCTAGCCAACCCACCTAGGGACCCTACTGACCAAGCCCAACCCGTAAAACAAGCCCTGGTCCGACCAAAAACATGCTGGAACACGCCCTAAAATTCTGCACGTGTGTGTTTGTAGTGTCCTTGTTGCATTGGGACTCCTAGCCACCTAGGACTCTGCCAGCCCTTAACCACCGACCACCCACCTATCCCTAACCATCCCTGGACAAAGCCCAGCCACCAGAACCCACGCACGCAGCACTGAAACATGACAGCAGCATCACGCGCAGCACTTGCTGCCATGCATATCTCACGTCTTCTTGAACCAGCAGCCAACCAAGCCGCCATAACCCCTGCCCAGGCCCTTAAGCACCCTACTAAGACCCTAAAGAGTTGACCTAACCCAGCCCAGAGCCCCCAGGCCGAGCTCCTTAACCCTGCACCTGCTGAACACCTGCGCAGCCCCTTAATTCCTCTCGGGTGGGAGTCCTTCTTGGATAGGACTCCTCCCAGCCCACTTGTCTTGAGTCCTAGCATGGCTAGGACTCTTTCCCTGACTCACACATGACCCTAGCCCAGCCTGGTCCAGCCCCAGCCAAGACAAGCCACAAGCACCCATCAACCGAGCCCTCAAGACACATATTCGTAAATGGGTTTCCAGCTTCTGTTAATATTTGTACAGCTTATTGTGCATGTTTATAGGCCCTTAAAATTGTATAAAACAACCCTTAACGCACGAAAACTTGTTGATGATTGCGAAGAACGGACGAGAACCGTGGCTATAAACTCCCTTAGCTTTCACCGAAGGTTTCTTCTCAAAATTTATGTGTGTGCCGTGTGTTTTCTCAAGTGTTTGGAAGAGTTTTGATGGCACAAAATACTGAAAGTGGCGTGAGAGAGTTGTGGTTTGGGGAGGGTTTTTAATATATTTTATAGTTAATTAATTACTAATTCGGCTTTAGGCCTATTAAGCCAACAATTAGGCCCATTAGTCTTAATTAGTATTTAATTAAAATATAAAAATAGTTTTGGTAAAAATATGTTTGTGAGTTTAATAGTCGGGTTGCTAAAAAGTTTGTATTTTTGTTGAAAATCCAACACCGATAAAAATTACGCTCCGACGTATAAAATCACCTCAAAACCCCTTATTTTCAAAAATAAGAAAAAGCATCACCCATATTTTAAATAATTAAAAACAATTATTTTATAAAAATATTTTACATTTTTTCAGCCCTCGGTCTCCGTTCCTCGATCGCAACTCGAAAAACCTTTAAAAATATATTTTAATGCAACCGTGTAGAAAAATATATTTTAAACATGTAAATATGCACAACATAATTAATTTATGCAACTAAAACATTTAATTAAAATACAAAGAATTTAATAACTCAAATGCATGTGGTTCGCGTGGACCTTTAAATTTTCGGGGCGTTACAAAAACCTTCGCAATTTGTCTATAAATATCCACGTCCTAAGTCATTTTCTTCCCACACTAATTTTTTTCTCTTTCACGATTTTAATTTCTTTTCAATTCTTCTCTCTTCCACAATTTTAATATCGTTTCAATTCTAAGTGTTAAGATTATAAATATTATTAGTTTAATAAAATTATAAGTTTTTTTGTTAGATTTATTAAATTATAAAAGTAATTTTTTTTATTTTACGTAAGACAATAGCGACGCAAATCATACGAACAACCGTCACTAATTAGCGACGGAAATCATACGAAAGACCGTCGCTAATTAGCGAAGGTTTTTTTAGGAAAACCGTCGCAATATTTAGTTTAACAACGATTTTTCAATGCTACGACAACGGTTTTTCACCGTCGTCTATAGACGTCTACGACAACGGTTTTTCACTGTTATCTTTGAGCGCACCCTTTAACCACAGGGTCTTTAACAACGGTTTTACAAGACCTACGACAACGGTTTTTCATCGTTGTCTTTAGACGTTTACGACAACGGTTTTTCACCGTTGTCTTGGAGCGCACCCTTTAACCGCAGGGACTTTAACAATGGTTTTAGAAGACCTCGTAGGATTTTTTTTTGTAGTGATCCTTGTGCTACAAGCCTCGCTTTGTTGCGTACAACTAAACCATCTTCGTTCAGTTTGTTTCTATAAACCCACTTTGTACCTATAATAGTTTTAGAAACTGGTCTTGGAACTAAGTTCCAGAAATTGTTATGGCTAAACTGATTTAGCTCTTCTTGCATAGAATTTATCCAGTTAGGATCAGCAAGAGCTTTAATCAGTTTTATTTGGTTCCAGTTGGGAAACAAAAGCTGAATGAATAAATAAATTAAACATTTGATTCCGAGTTCTTACCGGATCAGATGGATTACCTATTACCAATTCTGGTGGATGTGATTTCTTCCATCTGTTTTCAACATTTGTTGTATCCATCTCAGCAACTGTTTCAGTTGGCAACTGATTGTTCTCTTCAGTTTCAGTTGCTGCTACTTCAGTTGGTAATTTAATATTATCATTTGGTTCTACCAACTGATTATCAAAGACAATTTCTTGTACCACTGATTGATCAAGCACTTTTGGTTCTGGTGTTTGAAGGATATTTCGATTGATATGAATTTCTTCTTCATTTTCATCCTCCAAACTTATATTTGTAAAGCAATCAACTANAACCTATTAAACCTCTGTATAATGTCGCCTCAACTGATATTCCCCCTTGATCATTGTCTAGTTTGACTGATGAACTCATGGGAGTGCTTGCTGCTGAGCATGATTCCATGCCAAATTTCTTAAGCAGTTCTTTCGTATATTTGGTCTGACTGATAAAGATATCAGTTTCCAGTTGCTTCACTTGCAGCCCAAGGAAAAATGTCAGTTCACCCATCATGCTCATTTCGAATTTGTCCTGCATCAACTTAGCAAACTTCTCGCATAATTTGGGGTTAGTTGACCCAAATATAATATCATCAACGTAAATTTGAACAAGTAGAATATGATCATTCTTAGAAAATTTGAACAAGTTCTTATCAACTGATCCAAGTGAAAAATCATGATCAGTTAGGAATTTTGAAAGCGTTTCATACCAAGCTCTTGGAGCTTGTTTCAGACCATATAAGGCTTTGTTTAAATGGTAGACATGATCAGGAAAAGTATGATTGATGAAACCTGGAGGTTGCTCTACGTAGACTTCTTCCTGCAGCTGACCATTTAAAAATGCGCTCTTCACATCCATTTGGTAGACTTTGAAGTTCTTGAATGATGCATAGGCAAGAAATATTCGGATGGCTTCCAGTCTTGCAACTGGGGCATATATTTCATCATAGTCAATTCCTTCTTCCTGCCTATATCTTTGTGCTACCAATCTCGCCTTGTTGCGCACAACTGAACCATCTTCGTTCAGTTTGTTCCTATATACCCATTTTGTACGTATAACAGTTTTTGAAAGTGGTCTTGGAACTAAGTTCCAGACATTGTTATGGGTAAACTTATTTAGCTCCTCTTGCATTGCATTTATCCAGTTTGGATCAGTAAGAGTCTCATTAGTTTTCTTTGGTTCAAATTGTGATACGAAAGCTGAATGAATAAATAAATTAAGCATCTGATTTCTTGTTCTTACCGAATGAGATGGATTACCTATCACAAATTCTGGAGGGTGTGATTTCTTCCATCTGAGTTCAGTGTTTGTTGTATCCAAGTTGGTAACTGCTTCTGTATCAGTTGGCAGTTGAATGTTCTCAATAGGCTCCTCCAACTTAACATCAGGAATAGCTTCCTGTTCAACTGGTTGTTCTAATACTTCTGGCTCTGGTGTTTGGAGGTTGTTGTGATTGATATGATTGTCTTCTTCATCTTCATCCTCCAAACTGATCTCTGTAAGTCTATCAATTAGCTCAACTAGATCAGTTGGCTTATCAGTTAGAGCGTTTTCCTCAAAGACAACATGGATAGATTCTTCAACATTCAGAGAATTTTTATTGAAAACTCTATATGCTTTGCTAACTGAAGAATATCCAAGAAATATTCTCTCTGTAGATTTTGCATCAAATGTTTTTAAATGATTTTTACCATTATCGAGAATGATACATTTGCAGCCGAATATTTTAAAGTAGGAGACCACACTTTTTCTTCCATGTCAGATCTCATATGGTGTTTTCATATTATTCTTATTAATCATCGATCTGTTCTGAGTATAGCAGGCATTGTTTACTGCCTCTGCCCACAAACTTTGAGAAACACCTGAATCAGCAAGCATTGTTCTAGTAGCTTCTTTAAGCGTCCGGTTTCTCCTTTCAGCTACACCATTTTGCTGAGGAGTTCTAGCTGCTGAGAGCTCATGCTTAATTCCAGCATTTTTTTAAAAATTTGAAAGAATTTGATTGATGAATTCAGTTCCTCGATCAGATCTGATTCTATCAATTCCAACTGATTTTTCATTTAATAATCTTTTGAAAAGCTTTATCAGTTTGTAGCAGTTTGGTCTTTGGATTTGAGAAAAATAACCCAAGTAAATCTTGAAAAATCACCCACAATCACCAAGGTGTATTTCATTCCCCCTAAGCTCATGATTGGTATTGGACCAAAAAGATCCATATGTAATAGTTATAAGCATCGGGAAGAAGATTTACGGCCCTTGTTTTTAAAAGAAGATTTTACTTGTTTACCAAACTGACATGCTGAACAAATTTTATCTTTGACAAAGTCCATTTTGGGCGAACCAGTTACAAGATCGTGGTTACTCAGATATGCAATGGATTTAAAGTTCAGGTGGTTCAATCTCTTATGCCACAACAAATTTTTAGAAATTTTTGAAGCAATGAAACATACTGGTGCATAAGGTTGGTCATTCCAACTGACTTTGTAAGTGTTTCCACACCGTTTACCAGTTAGAATTACCTCATCAGTTGAGTCTTTGGCTGAACAAGAGTTTTTGTCAAACTGAACTGAGAATCCGTTATCGCATAACTGACTGATACTAATCAGATTATACTTGAGATTCTCAACTAATAAAACATCATTAATCGTAAATTTACCATGGATAAGCTTACCCTTACCCACGGTTTTACCTTTGGAATTATCTCCAAAACTGATGTTTGGTCCAGTGTACTTGATCAGTTGAGATAACAGTTCTGCATTTTCCGTCATGTGTTGTGAGCATCCACTATCTACGTACCAGATTGATTCCTTAATTGTACCTGTTACCTGCAATCACACACAAGATATAATCTTTGGTACCCTTTTCTATTTGGGTCCTAAACTGATTAGTCCTTTAGGAACCCAGACTTGGATTAGTCTGACTGACTGTCCAGTTGTTGTATTCCAGATGGTCTTTCTCGATTTGTGTGTGTTTGGTGTGTAGTGTGCAGATGATACAACATGTGATTTAGCTTTGTTCGACTGATTGTTCAGCCGATATCTTTTCTGAACCGGCTTGCTGTTATAGTAATTGCAGTAGCCATTTGAATATTTCCTGTTGAATCTTTTTGATGACTGACTATGTGAGTCAGTTGAAACTTTTGGGCTATAATCAATACCATATCTTCTAGCCTTGTTCGTACTTTCAGTAGGTTGTTAAACCAGTTTACTTGGCTCAGCTTGTTCTTGTACCATAACTGATTTGACAAAGTGAATGTATTTCCCTTTATCCATATTCAGTTTTGGTCGAGTATCGTTGGGAATCATTTCATCTTGGGTGCTGAACCCTAAACTAGTTTTATCAGTAACTGATTTCTGTGAGTTCTGCATTTCAGTTAATGCAACAGATGATTTGTTCCAAGCCTGTATGAGCTCAGTTTGCTTTGAATTCTCAAGCGTCAACTTTTGAATCATTGATTGATTCCTGCTCTTTTCAGCATTAAGCTCAGCAATCTCCTTTTTCAGACTCAACACATCAACTGATTCATCCGTTTTAGTTTTATTCTCTATGGGATCAGTTTGCTTTGCTCTGGCCTTTTCAAACGATAAGGCAAGCTTATGATACTCATCCATGTCATGAAGAGTTGAAATAAGTTCTTCTCTAGTGAAATCCGTTGAGCTGAAGTCAAATACCTGTTGACTGCTTTACTCCTCTTCTGTATCACCAGCCATTAGACATTTCACTTCCTCTTCACCATCACTGGAACTGCATGAGGTTTCTGGTTCTGACTCCTTGCAGTCAGTTTCTGCCCATTTAGATTTACTTTCTTCAGCTAGGAGTACCTCATGCTTCTTCCTGGAAAACTTCTTATTATCCTTGGATCTCTTTCTATTCTCATATGACTTCTTTGTTCTTTTAGTCAAGCCTTGACTGTCCTTCTTGGGTTTTGGACAATCAGCAATGAAGTGACCGGGTTTGCCACAGTTGTAGCAGCCATTTGATTCCTCTTTAGAATTATTTATCTGATAATTCTTCTGGAAGTTCCTTTGATTTCTTCTCATGAATCTTCCGAATTTTTTACTAAACAATGACATAGCATCATTGCTCAATTGATCAGTAGACTTCTCGACTGAACCAGTTTGATCTGTTCTGACAGCAGCTAGTGCAGTTGTGACTGCTGGAGTGGAAGGCTCTCCTTCTCGAGTTCGAAGCTCAAACTCGTAGACTTTCAGGTCAGTGAATAGATCATGAAGCTCAACTCTGTTCAGATCCTTGGATTCCCTCATTGCCATGGTCTTTACGTCCCACTCCTTGGGAAGACCTCTGATTACTTTTAATGCAACTTCTTTGTTGGTATATACTTTTCCAAGTGCATTGAGTTCATTGATGATGCAGCTGACTCTTTCATCATACTCATGCATCGATTCTCCAGTTCTCATCTTGATGTTGTCAAACTTCTGCATAGCAACAAAAAGTTTATTTTCTTTGGTTTGTTCATTTCCTTCACACAGCTGGATCAACTTTTCCCAAATCTCCTTAGTTGTCTTACACATCTTGATCTTGCTGAAGGTTATTTTCTTTGGTTTGTTCATTTCCTTCACACAGCTGGATCAAATTTTCCCAAATCTCCTTAGTTGTCTTACACATCTTGATCTTGCTGAAGGTTACTTTGTCCATTGTCTTGTACAGTATATCTTTTGCCACATTATCCAGATTTACTTTTCTTTTGTCTTATGTTGTCCATTCATCTCTGGGCTTTTCAATGCGGTGAGGTGCCCCTTCAGTAATAGCCACTGCTGTATTGGCTTTCAGAATCTTCATCGGTCCGTCAGTGATAACGTACCACATGTCATCATCCTGTGCAGCTAAGTGAGCCTGCATTCTTATTTTTCAATCATCGAAGTCCTCTCTGGAAAACATAGGGATCTTGTTGAAGGAAGACATAATGATCAGTTTGAAAGTCTACATATTCTATGATGAGATATAACCGCTCTGATACCACTTGAAAGGATCGGTTAATAAGTGAAATGTGTTTAGAAGGGGGGGTTGAATAAACACTCACATATTATGTTCGTTTTTCGTAGTTTGAGTCAGTTCAATGACAAACTGAAACTAAATATCTCGTAAGTCAATGACAATCAGTTTAACTGAGAAAACAGTTGCGGAAGTAAACTGAATGAAAGATAGAATAACTAAAATAAAAGGTAACTGAAGTAAAAAGCACACGATTTGTTTCTGGATGTTCGGAGAATGGAATAACTCCTACGTCACCCCTTCTATCACGAAGATATGATTTCTACTAAAAGACTTTGATCTAATACAATGTTTGTACTGACCCACTTCTGTTTGGTCTTATCAATGCCACAACTGAAACTGTTAGTTACAACAGGCTATTTCAGTTCGTGACTGATCTTAGCATAACTTAAGAATATGACAGAGATAACAATGTGCTAACAAGCTCAAAGACGGTAGCCTTAAATGCTACAGATAGAACTTAGTAAGAGTGAACTTTTAATTTCAGCAGAGTAACAGCTTGAGTAAAATAATAGTTCTTGTGTGTTGTCTGCTTCAGCTGCTCTGTTAACCTATTTATATGCTTCTCTTCCAACGGTAACTTGATATAATATTTGAATTTTATATCCGTTGATTTGCCACGTCGATATTCTTCTAACAATCGTACAATGTAGACTCTGAAATGCGGCGTTCCACTACGAGTTGTATTCTGCTTGTACTGATGTCGGTTGAACATCTTTTTCATTTGATGACGTGTTAAGACTGAGCGATCAGCTGGTGAAAGTAGCTGATAAACTTGTGCTGAGTGAATCAACTGATCAGTTCTCAACTGATCAGTCAGCTGTCTTCAGAAATCCAGTTAAGTTCAACTGATCAGTTTCCAACTGATCAGTCAGTTAACTTCGAAAGTTCAGTTTGGCTGGATTCGGTTGCCTTGATACCTCACGTGATACTTTAGTTAGGCACATTGCTTAATTTGAATACTTGATCAGTTCGTCCAATAGATAAATAGTTTGTCAAACAACCGAAATTAAGTTTCCAACAGGGAGTTTTTCTTATCCTCTATCTCTAAAATGGTTTTCAAAATTTCTTAATTCAGTTCTAGAGGGGGAGCTTTTAACGATTTTGAATGTACTAACCCTTGAATTGAATATATTGCGCTTAACTGTTCAAGTTTTGTAATCAGCAAAAAGGGGGAGATTGGTTGAACTTGACAAGTTCGCAATCTTGATTTTGATACTAACAAAACTTATTATTTTGTTTCTAATAATCTACCTTAGTGCGCAAACAGCTAAAACTGAATTAATCAGTTTTTGAAACCACAACTGAAGCCATCGGAGATGCCAACTGATTGACGAGACTAAATCAGTCTAACTGGTTCTCAAACAAGCAGTTTAGCTGATTGTCCAAACTGATAGGTGATTCAGCAAGAAGATCTCAAAAGCCTAACCAGCATATGATGTGTCCAACTAACGAAGAACCCAGCTAACCAGT
>NW_027357492.1:0-235 GCF_012295235.1 Primulina huaijiensis | reverse complement strand
GAATATGTCTCATGGCATAGACATGATCAACTTATTTTTTCTTTCTTGTTAGCCTTCATGACTGAAGGAGTACAAGGCCAGACGGTTGGCTGCCACACATCAGCTCAAATTTGGAAAAGGATTTCTACCCTTTTTGCCACCCGATCCAAAGCTCGTATAATGCAATACAAGCTTCAATTGCAGCCTTACAAGATGAAGGGTATTGTGGATACTTTGGCATCATGTGGCCATTTAA
>NW_027357491.1:0-654 GCF_012295235.1 Primulina huaijiensis | reverse complement strand
TAAATCAAAGCAAGTACAGGAGTAAGATAATCAAAAGCTGAATAAGTACTTACATCACGGAAACAACTCTGGATATCTCTGTCTCATCTCTGATTTTGTTTCCCAAGTCGCTTCTTCAATGTCGTGACGACTCCATTGGACTTTCACCAGCGGAATAGTCTTCGTTCTGAGTTGTTTCTCTTTCCGATCCAGAATCTGAATTGGCTGCTCAACGTAACTCAAAGTCTGATCTAACTCGGCTTCTTCAGGCTGAATGACATGAGAACTATCTGGCATATATCTACGCAACATGGATACGTGAAAAACGTCATGTATCCCAGATAAGGAAGGAGGAATGGCGAGCCGATAGGCACGATCTCCTATCTTCTCGAGAATCTCATATGGATCGATGTATCGCGGAGACAATTTCCCACGTTTGCCAAATCTGACAACGCCTCGGAAAGGAGAAATCTTCAAGAATACTCCGTCTCCCTGTTCAAATACTAATGGTTGACGTCTGATGTTCGCGTACATCGCCTGTCTATCTTGTGCCCTCTTCATTCGCTTCTGAATTATCTTCACTTTCTCTGTCATTTCACAAATCATATCTGGCCCTAAGTCTGGTACCGATGAGATATCATCCCAATACAGCGGAGATCTGCACTTCTTCCCGTA
>NW_027357490.1:0-409 GCF_012295235.1 Primulina huaijiensis | reverse complement strand
TGATATTCTTCGGCCCTGTTGGGGTAGTTGGTTGCGGCCTACGATTTCATTCTTTCTTTGGAGATTTTGGCATCAGTGGCTCCCAATTGATGAGGTCCTTCAGCGCCGTGGCTTTGCGTTAGCTTCTCGTTGTCACTGCTGTGATATGCCAGAGACTTTCACTCATTTGTTTATTCGCAGCCCGGTGGCTCGCTCTGTTTGGCATTTTTTTGCTGCTGTCTTTAGGGTCGTATCCCAGACACTGAGGACTTCAGGTTATTCCTTAGTGCGTGGAAGAGGGATATTTTCTGGGCTCCAGGGGGACATATGAGGGAGTTTCTCCCTTTTATTGTTTTGTGGTTTCTCTGGACTGCTCGGAATGATACGAAACACCGCCAGCTCTCCATCTCTGGGGAGACGGTGAAGTTTC
>NW_027357489.1:0-23989 GCF_012295235.1 Primulina huaijiensis | reverse complement strand
AAGGAAATTCACAATTGAAGTGATATATTTATATGTATGTTAGATAATAGATAATAGAGACGGGATGCAGATGCTTGGAAACCTTGTAATTGATAATATTACGAATCTAAATCTTCTATAGCTTCCTTAAATTTATGCTAGGATAATATATCACATTCAAAATGAAAGGATGTCCGTTAGACTTCTAAAATAGTGTGCTAGATTGACTTAAATTACAAATCAAATGTTTGGAAAAGCTAAACATTTAACTGTTTTAGTAGCATTAAGTAAATGTTATGATTTTGATGTTGCACCACCCTACTGATTTGTTTTAGGTTCCATCTCTATATAGGTGACGCAAATTACATGCGGTGGATGGAGGCGTCCTTGTTCATATTATCTTGGTGATGTGCCAGAAATGAAAAACTGTTTTTCTTTTGTTAAGGTTTGCTCTTTTGTGCCTTTTAACGCAGGTTCTCAGGATTTGGATCTCTCCTCTCGTGTGTTTCTTCTTGGGGATCATAGATGTCATAGCATTTTATTAATTTAGTGTAAGTGAAGTTTCTTTGCCAATAGAGGCATGGATTTAAGGTATGTGTATTTGGTGGTGTCATGAAAGGTGTATGCATTTGTGGATTGCCTGTAAGAAGATTAACTAACTGAACATATTCTGCATTTTACACTAGGCAATCCACAATCAGAGGAACTTTATTTATCTTCTATAATTTCATCCAGAACTCATGCTTTCTTACTATGTATCCATGCTTTCTTGTTATGTATCAAAAAGGAGCTAACTTTCGAAAATCTAAAACTTATGAGACAAGTTTCTTTTTTGCCTTTTTGTGCAGATACACTGTTCTTTTTGGAGAAACTGTGTCATATTTATTGCTAGGACATATATTGGGACTACATGGGCGAAGAACTCATGTTCAGATTATTAGTACTGCCTGGCTCTCCCTGTCTATACTGGGCAAATTGATGCTGCGATGTTATATACAAACATAACCACCTAGTTGATTTTTTTCTTGCTCAAAATATTGAAATTTTTAATTGGATCAACTCATTTCTATATCGCATTATGATAATCAAGTCTTGATTGTGTATTCTACGTTCAGTGATAGTCTTCTCCGCATGGTAACTTTTTTTTAATAACCCCACCAAACCAAACTCTCTATGACTCCTTGCAGGATGATACTATTTATGTTCGTAGACATTGGATTCCTGGAAATTCTTGAAAGATACATCCTCGAAATCTGCATATCCAGTTTCATGGAAGGAGATATATTCTTTGTGCTTTATCTCTTCCGTATCTAGTTGGATTGCTAAAGGTTGTGAAGATGGAACTGTGCGCTTGACAAGATATGCCAACTTTTTTCTCCGTAGCAGAACAAAGATATCCAACGTCAAGCGGATAAATTGTCTTTTGCAGCCAAATTATCGATCAACTTTACCAAATTTTCAGTCCTTTGTTTCAGTCTTTTGTAAAGTAATATTGTGATAAATGTTTCAGGTATGAACCAGATAAAAAGACTTGGTCAGTTTCAAAGCATCTTGGGGAACATGTTGGAGGATCAGCTGTACAATCGATAGCCTGTGTGTCAAAGTATCTATATTTATTCCAGATGGGGTTTGTGAAAACAGATCAAGAGAATATTTTTATTTTAATTTCAGTTTGAACAAAAAGGTTATAACTGCATGGAAACAAACAATTGGGATGAGCAAAATACCCATTGACACTCGATGTAGTGAATCAAATAACATCGTTGGAAATAACTTCACTAGTTCATTTACCGCAACCCCGTCTTTGTCCTTCCAGTGGCTTTCCACTGATATGCCATTCAAATCATCTACTTACGGAAAGATACAAAACACAAAGTTCATTCTACGGCTGAAAATCTTGTTACGATGACGGTTGGCATTATTTCTGGTGAATGGCTTTCATCAAAATACAGGAAAACAGACTTAGACCTTGAAGATAATCATGAAAATGACTGGCGATACCTGGGTGTCTCCACTTTTTCTTGTTAAAGATGCTAGATCCAGGCCTGTTAGAAGTATTAAGAGTACATTTCTTTCTATTAACATCTCTCTCCATTATATATCTGGTGTATTATCTATAAGAATCATGATTTCTTCTTCTGCAGGATTTCTGTCTGTTTTGTTGTTGTTGCTTGCTCCGAAGCCACAGTTACGCTATGGGCTCTTGTGATGCCTATTCAATGTTCGTTTGTATCAAATTCCAGCCAATTAGTTCTAGGACATTTCGATGGATTTTGTGTTTGTGCTTCTTAATTTTGTTTGTTTTGTTCTTTTTATTTGAAGATATATATAGTTGTCTTTTCTGGAAAACACTACTTCCATTGGTGTCCTTGGAATCTTTTGAAGTGGTTATATTACCCCTAATTTTCTTTCGCCTCTATATATTTTGGTGCAGGTTTGTTGTTGCCTTGTTGTCACCCTTGTCTTCACCTGTGCTAGCTTTGCAGTATGTTGTCATTCCTACGCTTCCACCATTAGTCAAAGATAGACTAATCTAGCAAAAACAGGTCGAAGATTTCAGTCATGTAGTTTGTGTTAGCGAACAGTTGCATCTAACTGCTGAAATTTTTATAAACCCCTTCTCTTTACTTGATTGCTTACTCATAAGAGCTTAACTTCAAATTCATAATATTTTGTTTCTGTTATTATAATGATAGTATGGTTTAGCTCATGTATCTCAATGTCTCCTCTTTCAAAAAATGACGGGTTGAAACAAACAAGTGAATGAAAGTGGTTAGTCCAATTCGAGGACTAAAGTGTAGATTCAAATCCTAGTAGTTAATCAAATGTTATTCACAGAGTTTTCAAGTTGGTATTTTAGTTGAACGCTGCTATGCTTATGTTTTACCTGTCTCTTCTCGGAAGATAAACACGGGAATAAAATATTTTATTGATCTATCTTGGATGAATAGATTTACAGAATAGTAATAGAGTCTAGTTCTACCTGATTCCCCTAAACTAAGGAATATAGTCAGATATCAATCTAATAAAAAATTGAAATTAAGATAAAAGACTATCTTAACTACCAAATATTTAAAATAAATATCTACTCTTAATATTCAACAACCTGCACCTAGTATTTTAATTTGTGTAGTTGGAAAATGATGACAGTTGATCCACCCAGATTTTTTTCCTTGAAATCCCAACGAATTTTACTGCTTTTCAGTGTCCCATTTTACAGGAAACATGCTGTTTGGAAGTCTTTACTTAGCAATTTGTGGATCCAAGCATTTCATTTTGTGATCTGACTGAATGTGTCGAAAACTTTATGCTACGGATATCAGGCCTTCAGACAAAAAGCTACATGGAATTACAAAAAAGCCACGCACTGGTAAGGGAAGTCAAGGGGGTCGATGGTGGCGATCCATGTATACTCCAAACAATTTTAAGAAGATATCAGGTGACCCAAATGTTCTGAGATAACAAACTAGCCCTGGTTCATTCTCTTTACAACCCGAGGAACCTGAAATACAAGGTCACGTGTGTGGAGCCTATGAAATCTGTCTTTCTGAACAAAGAAATCCTATGGTATCTCCCCGAGGCAGCGAGCAGGCTTCAGAACAGAAGGAGGATGAATCAATCCCTGAAACAACTATATTGGCTGCTGCACGTCTTAATATGTCCACCAGTCTCGGGCCAATTGCCTTCATGTCTCAGATATTGAGAACCTCCAACTTTCTGACTCTAGGTTCTCTTTCTATGTTAGTGGCGGTGATGATCAAGCAATGAATTTTGTTAGATATGATTTGGGAAGAAATTCCACCGGTCAGAACTCTGAGGATATCGCCGCTAAATTAGATTGTGTTGCTCTGCCAGCTAGCTCCAGCAATTATACTAGCCGTTGTCGAATCCAAAACCATCAGATGAAGGTTTTATGTCTGGATAAGATCATCTCAGCTCACAGCTCTGCTGTCAAAGGTACTTTTATCTGTATTCAACCAGAAGCTTCAGCTTGTTATTTTTTAGAGGAACTTAGTTACAGAAATTTTGAGGAGCTTGTTGTCTATCATGACAATTTAATTTAACCAGATAAACTTGCCAGGATTGGAGGTAGGTTTGTTGATGGTTGGCATATGAATAAGGGTTGTCACGAACCAAATCGATCCGAATATGGCTCGAGTTCGACTCGAAAAAAATTACAATAAGTTCAAGTTCGTCTCGAATTGATAATTTCGAATATGAATCAAATATTTTTCAATCTCGCTTGAAAAGTGAACGAATTAGCTTGATTTGTTTACACCCTTGCATATGAGGCCCCATTAATATTGTATCCTTTATTTGCACGACATTCTTGTAACAGCATGCTCAAACAAGTTCCATATTTCATAAGGAAACAACGGTGGATGCTGAAACCATTTTTAATTTTCTCCTTATTCCCCCTTAACCAGAGGTGTATGGAGGATGGGAGCTGGGTTTTTTCTACTAGTGTTGACCAGCGAGTCAGGTGCTAGAAGCCTGACCAAGGAAGACATATGGAGTTTGCGCGTCTCATTATTAGTGTGCCAGAACCAGAGGCAATGGTGCATTGTTTGCTGTTGTTATACCTTATGTTTCATTCTGGTTTAGCTGATTTTTTACTCTCCTTTTTTTTTGCCACTATGGTTCTAGAAATCATCATAAGATTACAGTCGCAGGAAGAGGAATTCAGATGGTTGAATTCTATGCTGAGAATGAAGAATAGAATAGTGTTTGGGTTATGGTAGGAGGAGATTCCCCAGCGATGATAAAGTTATAATGCTGCTTTTATATCTGTTGTTCGTTACATGTACTCTTCTTAACTCAATTATTGGGTGTTTTGGTTAAAATCACAGCATGCTGCTCTTGAACTTTTGTCAGGAAATGAATTTATTTCTCTATATGCAACGGGAAAATATATTATAGTCAACTAATTACAGCTTAAAATTGAAAAAACTCAACTTCCGTACAAAAGATGCATTCATTTTCATTTTGTACAAGGAAAATTAAATTTTGTACGCTGTTAATTAAGGGGGAAGTTGGTGAAAAATACCCAATCAAAACATTTCTTTGGGTTCACTCCCTACCCATAAAATTGTGGTACTATGTCATACAAATTGTGGTACACTTCATGTGAAAATGTGGTACTAAAAAAGTACCCAGGGACTGAAAAAAAAAAACGACGGCTGGGGACTGAAAGCCAATTTCCCGAAATCATTTGTGGCATGCATGTATTTTTAGCAACATATTTATTTACATGATTTGACTTAAAAAAATAGTTAAAAGACTATAATTAATTCAAAAAATATATATAACTAAAAATGTCATATCTTAATACACACATAACTAAAATTGACATTTTGCTTATTTTTATTTTATCTAGCTTTTGTCAAATATATTGATTAAAAATAAATTATGTCAAAAAATACTATGAATATAATCATGTAACGTTTAACAGGTCAAAGTCGTTAGAAATCATGTGTGGATCCGGGTATGTTTAGATTTAAACAAGTCAAGAGAGGTTGAGTCCTTCAAGATATTAACGAGAATGATATCAAGGTGCTCGATTTAATATGGAAGAAGCAGTGTTCTAGAAAGCCGGTTGGAATTATGCTCAATCTAGTTTTTTTTAATACAAGATTTCATTTTATTTTTTGAATGAATATGCATTTATAAGTACATGTATATAAATATTAAATAAAAAAATCATGAATATAAAATGAGCTTTTTTCATTATATTATATAAAATTTCGTAGATTTGTAGGAACTATTCATTACAATTTTAATATTTTCATGTGCTGATGGGAAGGATATAATTGGTAATCAGAGTGATTGAATTCACACACAAAAAATCCTGTTGCTCACTCGGCTGTCCCACAGTGCGATGGCTACCCAATTCAGCGCCGC
Source organism: Primulina huaijiensis (assembly GCF_012295235.1). NCBI lineage: Eukaryota > Viridiplantae > Streptophyta > Magnoliopsida > Lamiales > Gesneriaceae > Primulina > Primulina huaijiensis. The sequence goes on along the minus strand of NW_027357489.1, from coordinate 18,109 downwards.
CTTAAACTTTCTTCACTCTACTCTCCTTCCGGGCATCTCAGTAGCTCCCACTCCCATTCTCAGGCAACCATTTTGCCTTATTCAGCCCACTCTCTCTCTCAAGCGCCGTCATAATTCTCCTCCTCTGCATCATATTATCAGAGCCCATATTGCCCCAGGTTCCTACTTTTTCTAAAACTTTTAAATATTTTATTTATTTCTTTTTCACCGACTGATTGTCCAATGGCGTTTGCTCCGTAGATGACGTCCCTGATACCCAATTTTATAAAGTCGAGGCAATTCTAAGGTCTATTTATTTCTTTTCGTGAAGCAGTAGCCTACTTCATTGTTCTTGATAATTTTGAGCGTTGCTTCTGTATGTTTCTATTCCTTATCAAGATTCTCTGCTTTCTACTCTTTTGATCATCATTGCACCATGATCTTTTGGTAAACTTTGGATTCAGACCTTGGAGGATCCCACAGGTGTCTTCTGTAAGAATTTTACTTAGCTTACAATGTCAGTCCTTGCTTTGTTGATCGAAATTTATTTGTTTTCCTAAGTATTGCTCCTGAATTTTGAATGAAGGCATTATTGAAAATGGGTATTCGTGGTGTTACGGTTTCTGATGTTCGAGGTTTTGGAGCTCAAGGCGGCTCAACTGAGAGGCAGGCAGGTAAATTATATTGTTAGGATTTTATTGTTGTTATTGTTGCTTCCCATGTACTTGTGTTGGAGATGGATCACGTCTCGGTCCTGAATGAGACATGCTATTCTTACGTTCGATTAGAAGAGTGTGTGTGTGTGTGTGTGTGTGTGTGTGTGTGTGTGTGTGTATTGAATGGTTGCACATGCCACGCACCGAATATAAGCTTTTACATCCTATCGTTTTTGTATTGTTTGTTACTCTAAATTTCTCAACCTTCTAATATTTTCCCATCTCTAGGCTCTGAATTTTGTGAAGATAATTTTGTTGCAAAAGTTAAGATGGAGATTGTTGTTAGCAAAGATCAGGTATCTTCAGTTGGAGAAGGTTTAATAAAATTTATTTCTTTATTTCAATTTACAATTTATATAAACTTTAATCATCTGTTATTTATCTATATGAAGCTTAATTTAAATTACTGTTAGAAGCAAAAAGATCACGTATTGAATGAAGAAACCATATCTATTGAATAAGAGAGAGAGCGGTTTACAACTCTAAAAGTGAAATCTAATTAGAAAAATATGTATGGAAATAAGCCTATATAGTGTTCTATGTTCAAGTGTGTTATAGACACGTCATCCTACATGTACAACACATAGAATACATTTATTCATTCTAATACACCTCAAGACGTGGAGTGAATGTTGTGCACACTCATCTTGGGTAATAAAATTCGTAACCAAGCAGGATGCAAAAGTTAGGTAAACAAATCAGCTAGTTGATTACTTGAGAAAACATGATGCATTTTGATGACTCCAGCTAGCAACTTTTCCCTAACAAGATAGCAATCAAGTTCTATGTGCTACTTTCATTCATGAACACTGAATTAGAAGCAATGTGGATAACAATCCTTTAAGAGAGATATTATGCACACCACTTAACAAGTAGCGTTTGCCATGGATCGATATTCGGCCTCAGTAGAAGATCTGGATATTATGTTTGCTTCTCCGATTTCCATGAAACCATGGAGGAATCAAGAAAAACACCAAAACCACTGATGGACCTCCATGTATCCAAGCAAGACGCACAGCCAGAGTTTGAGAAATAATTCAGTTTAAGCTCCGACGAAGAACTATAGAACAACCCTTGACCAATTGTGCCTTTGATATATTGAAGCATAGAATGTGCAGCCTTCAAATGTTCGGTATGTGGCTTGGAAACGAACTAGCTTAGCTTGTTCACCAAATAAGACAAGTCAGGACGAGTAATTGTAAGATATAATAATCTCTCAATCAACCTCCTGTACATAGAAGGATCTGAAAGTGGCTCACCATCATTTTGATGAAGCTTCAAGTTAACATCCATAATAGCGGATTGTGGCTTACAGCCAAGGAATCCCGCATCCGTAAGTAACTGAACTGCATAATGATGTTGAGAAATAGAGATACCTCACGACGAACGAGCAAACTCAATGCTCAAGAAATACTTCAGATTCCCAAATCATTTAGAGAAAACTGAGTGTGAAGGAAAACTTTTAACTCCTCTCACCTGTGCCTCCTTAGTATCATTTGTAGCCACTCCATTGTCATCTACATACACTAACAAGGCAAGAAAACAGACAATGAGTACAAATTAACAATGAATTATCAACCTGATATTGAAAGAAACCATTATGAAAATTTCGAAATCCCTAGCTTTGAATTGTTGGCTATCACCTCCACTCGGCTTCCCTTACATTCTGACAAATTTTGCAACTTGTCTTCATCAACTGTCATATGATTTGAACATCCCGAGTCAACAATGCAATCTTTTTCATAATCAATATGTTCCAAAGTTGTCGTGAGAGCCAGCTCCTCTTCCTCTGCAGCATATAATGCCTCTCCATCCCATTCATCTTCACTTTTGGAAGCAGCAGCATTACTCTCCACCAAATTTTTCTTCAAATGAGAAGTTTTCGCCATATGACCTTTCTCTCCGCAATTGTAGCACGTCGCATCAAACTTATTGCCATAGCCGAGATTTTTCGAAGCTCCCCATGAACTAGTACTTCCTTTGCTTTGATTATCTTTTACCTTGTCAGTATTCTTTTTACACCAACCAATTGTGTGTTGATTGGAGTTCTCTTTTTGTTTACCGGGGCAGAGTGCTTTCTCCTCACCCTTAAGCGAAACTCCTCCCATTTGCTTAGCTAGTGCTTCTTGTCCAGCAAACAAATTTTCAAACTCAACAAGTGATTGTTGATTTTGCCATCCTTGTATTGCAGCAACAAAGCCCCTGTATTCAGGTCTCAAACCGTGGATAATTATTCTTTTCATCCTGGTGTCTCCAATAGAATCACTTGGATCCAACTCGGAAATTTCCCAGCATAAAGTCTTCACCTTGTGGAAGTACTGAAAGATTGCCATGTCGCGTTGCGCTACCAAGAAAAATTAACTCTCAAGAAGTTGAAGCCTCGTGTCATTTTTCTTGAAGAATAGCATGGCGAATCCCAAGCTTCTTTGGGAGTTTTGACATCCTTAATATGCTCTAATACATCTTCTTCGACCGTAGTCTTTAAAACATTGCCTTGTCTGCTTCTATCTTCCACTTTCTCAATGTACCATGTGCATCCTCTACTTCTGGTTGCATAACTTCTCTTCCGTTGACAACCTCCTTCAAGTCTTGACCTTGCATGTAAGACATCATACATGTAGACCAAATATTGTAACTTTGATTGTTGAGCTTCTTGATGCCACCAACAACTTGAAGATCGCTCAGCTTGCCAATAAAAATTGAAAGAAAATAAGTTTGTAGCCTGCAATTGCCTGGCTCTTGATACCACAATGTTGAAAAATAAAAGTGGCACGATGCAAAATAAGTGGAGAGAAAACAACTTTATTTGGGATAATTCATTGGGTGGAATTTCTCTACCTTTTATAGGCATACAAGGAGATGCACGTTGCTTGATTCTCTTAACAAATTCCTAACAAACAAAGAAAAAAATCAGAGACTAACTAAGATTTAGCTGCAGAGACCCACTAACATTTGACTAATAACCAAACTAACTGTTATTTATGCTAATAATCCAACCCTTCTTGTTGTGTATAACCGTTAGCTACTGGTTGTGCATATAACGATGCAATGTTTCATCAGCCAAAATTCTAGCTTTGTAAACCCATTTACATCCCATTGTAGTCTCCCCCGGCTGCAAAATTGCTTTCAGTTAAGATTTTGTTGATTCTTGTTGTGTATAACCATTAGCTACTGGTTGTGCTTATAATGATGCGATGTTCCAAATAGCCAAATGTTTACCTTTATAAACCCATTTACACCCCATTGGTGTCTCTCCCAGTGGCAAAGACACAGTACTCCACGTACATTCCTTTCCAAAGCTCGCAACTCCTCTGTGATGGCCTGTTGCCACTTAGGTATTTCGGTAACTTGAGAGTAATGTTGTGGTTTTAAAACAGAGAAAACATGATGAACAAAGGCTTTATATGAATTAGACAATTTGTTAGAGCTTAGGATTGTGGTAAGTGAATGTGCAGTAGAAGATTTGAGCATAGAATTAATGGCATAACACTGATAGTCACGCAAGCAAGCAGGCTTTATGTGTGCACTCTGTGATATGCAGATTTTGGACACACAAAAGCGCCATCATGGGATGAATCAATTGCATTTGGGACTGAAATTTTATAAGCTGGAAAAACACTTAGAAAATGTATCATTATTGCTCGAATAGTCGAATGGAGTGGATTTTCTAACGAGGAAACGTCATATTGAATATATGTACTTAATGCATTAATGAGATAACATTATATTTAATGTTAAAAAGAACAAATCAGATTAAATTTACACTTTTATGTATGTAAATCTTAAAAACAGATTCCCAAACAAATTTGATAGCAGACGGCTCGGTTTTTGCCTGAATTATACCCTTAAAAAGATAAATAGCAATAGATAATAATAATAACATTTTTATTTTTTGTTGGTTGTGTTGTTTTTTATAATATTAATAATAATATGTATTTTATTATCATTGGGAATGATATTATTCTCTTATGTCACATCATTATTTCCGTGACTATCCTCTGTTTATTATTATCATTATTATTTTAGCTTATTTCTGTTTCAGTAACTTATTTATTGTCATTAAATTTTTTTTATATTTTTAAAAAATTTATTTTTACCAGTCTTTCTGTAATTAACTTATATTATATTTTTATGATAAATATAATTGGATATGTAATTCTTATTGTTACTAATATTATTAATTTATATTTCATATTATTTATATTTATATTTAAGATTGTATAAGATTTAATGATGAAGCCTATTTTTAACGATAGGGATTTAACATAGGCGAGGACAAATGATTTGTCTAATTTAATCAAATGTATTCATTTTTTTGTAATTTATAATTTTAATTGGTTTAAGTATGTTGTTAGTTTATGAGGTTACAAAATTTTAAAGTTGTGAATTGCTAAACAGAAAAATGACGGTAGTAGATTGTTATCTTCCTTTGAGCGTTATCGCAATGGTATAAACATTTTTGTTATAATAACTTTTTATAATAATATTTAAATATATTGATTACATTTTATCAAAAATTTAAATAACTATTCAAACGCTCATATTTACTCAAATATTAATTACGTAATAACACATTGTGCATCGCACGGGTGAGATACTAGTTTGTTCATTCTAATAATGACTCCTTCTGATTGCTTAGGTTGAAGCGGTAATTGAAAAGATAATAGAGGAGGCAAGGACAGGAGAGATTGGTGATGGCAAGATTTTCTGTAAGATAAGAAATTACCTCTGTTGTCAATGACTCAATTGATAAACTTGTTTTGGTTAGTGTAACCTTTTTTCACAAACTTGAGGCCCCTGCCATTATGCGGCAGTTTGCTCGTGGATGTTTCACTTATATGTTTTGTGCTATATCTCATAATACATTATCGCTACAATAGACTAAAGAATTTTTTGTTATTCTCCTTTATTCTTCGTTTTTAGCCACAGTTTCTCACTATAAATGATGCTACTTATTTGTCACTTCTATATATCTTTTTCAAGAGCGCACATTTATGGCTCTTTACTGAGAAGTAAAATGGGTGAGCACTTTGATTTTGTTTATAGCTTAGGCTTACCTTAGCTTATCCTTATGAAAAGATATTCATTCAAATTAGGAAATTAGAGTTCCCGTGAACTTAACTTTACAAGCTTAAACTGAGTACAAGAAATAGTTCGTTAGATGTGGTTTTTTTTCATCTTGAATTGAACGATGTGGGGTTCTATTGATGCATATTGATGTGTGATTCAAATTAATCGATGATACAAATTTGATCGTATGATTTTTCCTTTCTTCTTTTTTGTGTCTTCCATGCTTCAGTGATTTTAGAGTGTACAAAATGTCTATTTAAAAAATCATGATATAATTTCCATATTTTTGTATTTTGGCTGGCCTCATGTGGTTGTGTGTCTATTTAGCTTTAAAAGAGAGGGGATCATAAGAGATTGCTCGTGGGTTGTTTAGTCTTCTGCAAGTATCTACCTAGTTTCTACCCATCAATTTCATAGAAAAGTGAAAGTGTTCATCGTTCTGCCTCTTTTTCCAACTCCCATGGTGCACAATGGCTTAATTTTCAAATTGTGTTATTGATTGTGGGTGCAGTGGTTCCAGTTTCAGACGTAATTAGAGTTCGCACTGGTATGTGAGCTTCAACATTCTGTTGGTTTTTATAAGGATGTATCTGTCCGTATTCTTACTGTACATTTAATTTAGCAAGAGCCTATCAGTAAAGCCGTGTCTAGCTGAGATTTTGAGTCTGAGTGTATGGAGTCGATCTTAAAAAATTGTTTCTGTCGTATTTAATTGTTATTTTTCGTTAACGATAGTTTTCAAAAACTAAGCATGTTGAGTATATACTTACATGTAAAAGGTAAATAATGAGAATTAATCAAGATTCAGAAAATTTCTTCACTTTTTTCTTTGCAAGTGTCAGTGGTTGTACAAATTGCATTGAATTCGCAAGTCTAATCCTTTTATTGCTAAATAATAATTTTTGTTTACTCCTCTCAAAATCTTGCCTGAGGCGGGGTCGCCTCATGGATGTCACCTCAGGTCCGGGCTATGCCTATCAGAGTAATCAGTTTTCATCTCTATGATGTCTTTTTTTGTTTCTTAAATATATCTTCCTGTATTATATGTGTTCTATATCAGTATCTTAATTTCTTCCATTTTTGTTTTTGGTGTTCCTTGTGATTTGCTATGTCATTGCTCCACTGATACTTGTCATTGCTCCACTGATACTTATGTGAAGCATTCAGTCTATCTTATAACTACTAATTGTTTGAAATGATTTTTTTTTTGAAATCTTACTTGGTCTAATAATGTATATAATACATTGAATTTGAATATTTAAAGAAATCTTCATGTTCAGTATTAGTATCAATTAAGGAATTACGAGTTCTCTCTTTTCTAGAAAGAAAAAGAATTATAATTTTTGTTTGTTTTTCAGGTGAACGGGGATTGAAGGCTGAAAGAATGTCCGGAGGGAGGGCGGAAATGTTCCCCTCCTCCGCATCTGCTTAACATTGGCCTCACCCACATGATTCTGTCTCTCTCTTAACGTTGTTCATCTTTGGTACTACTCGCGTATGCTACTTCTTGACTTTGTTGCTTTGCTAATTTGAATATTGTATGATTAGTTTTAGTAGGGATTTAAGTTTCCAAATCACCAACTGGGAGAGAAAGAAGGAATCGGTTTATAATTATCACAATGAAGACAGGTATCATATTCAATCACATTCTTGCACAGTGCTAATTGACGAATTCTGTGAATCAAATTTATACACATTTTTCGCAAAACTTGTTTCGGAAAAACAAAAACCTAACGCATCATTACTCCCTTGGTAATGTCTGGACAAATTGCGTAAATTCCAGCACTGGAAACCTTCAGTTTTCTTTTCTTTTTTAATCGATCTGAAGGGCAAAATGTCGGTTTTCCTCCTGGACTGATATTGTGTTATGATTATTTCTTTAGAAAAACACACACACGATAGGGCTTTTTAAAAAATTGTCCCCTTTATGCTTCGACTAAAATCTTCATTCATAGCTATTACCTTATCTAGATTTAACTTCACGTGTATAGACAACGATCGCAGATTTACTATGGGATGAACATGCTTTTCCTCCTGTGGGATTTAGTCTGCAAAGTCTGAATACTTGGGTTATCTAATATCTAATATTCTATATAAAAGCATGAATAAAAATCACAAATACGTTTTTCTTTAGGGTATCTAATATTCTATATAAAAGCATGAATAAAAATCACAAATACGTTTTTCTTTAGGGTCCTTAATAATGCATATTTCTCGATTTTTTCCTATCTCTTTGTCTTTATCTTGATTTTGTTTTTACCTCAGAACCCTGCCATCTCCAAATACAAAATCTATTTTGGTGCAAATTTTACACTAAAATAGTATTATTTCTACACCAAAAATATCAATCTCCAACACATTTATTTCAAATCTTACACTAAAAAAAATATTCTCGAAATATTCTTTTTATTTTACATATATTAGTTATTATATTTTATTTAATATATTTTTAATTATGACTAATGTTTTATTATTAATAAATTTAAATAATAATATAAATAATAATTATTAATAAATTTACAATAATTAAATTAAATTAGTCTTTAATTAATAATAATTAAAATAAATAAATAAATATTTTAAAAGTCAACAATTATTATTTTTAAATTTATATGATTAAATATCTAATTTTTAAAATAATAACATAAATATTAGACTATTATTTAAATAGTATTTATAATTTTTTTATACAAATAAATATAATAAATAAAATTTAAAAATTTTAAAAAAAAAAGAAACAAGTTTTTTTTTTTAAATAAAAATTTTTGGTGTCAGAGTTTTCAGATATATATATATTATATTGGTTTGATACTTTTGCCAAGGAGATGCCCTTCGTAGCTGTATTGTGATGTTTTTACGTTGTTTTGGATTGTTTGTGATATGTTGTGTCTAGTCTTGGCCAGTGCGACGGTAGAATATTGGTTTGTTTGATTGTGAACTTGATGTTATCTTCGTGCATATATTGATGTTGTTGTGTTTTGAAATTTTTGGGATGTCTTACTTACGTGGAGGTCATGTCGAAATTTCTGTATGCTCAAATGAACATTTTAAACTCTTTTTCGCTGTTTACACTAATTAATCATTGTTGTTTGGTGATTAAATATTAATTAAGAACATGATCCCACACTATTTGGTATCAGAGCGTAACTGGGATACACTCGAATTAGAGTTTTGGACATTTGAGTTTAGACACAAATAAAATGATTGTGCATGTGTTTGATTATTGCCCTTACTTTTTTTCTATGCTTTGAATTAATTGAATTAGCATGACTAGAGCGTATAGTTGATTAAGTTTTGACATATAGTTTAAAAACTGCCTATTAGTTTAAGTTTATGCTCATATACTAAACCAATTATTTTGTTTCTGCCTGTGGATTAAATCCTTGTGTGTAACGTACCGTATTTTAAACAACTTAAAATTTTGCGGAAATAAAAATTTTCTTAAATAAATCGTAATCATCAAATAGCCCTCATTCTTAACTTAAAATAAAATACCACATTTTAAATCGTCAAACTCGTCGTCGGTCTTTTTTCTTCGATCTCGCATCGAATAATCGTCTGAAACAATAAACTCGTGAAACATTTTAACGTGCATCACATAAGCATAAATAATTTAAAATAATGTAAATAAATAAATCATGCATCACTAAAAAAATTGTTTTAAACTTGAATAAAAAATTAATCATTAAATAAATGCATGAGTTTTACGTGTACTGATTTTAGGCTATACATTGTGTCTTGTAGATGGCACCTGGACGTAGGGGCAGAAAAGGAAATGAAGTTGTTTAGGAATCTGAAGCCCTTAATGCAAGAGGACTTAACGAGACTGATTTGGGAAGACGAGGTCGTCGTCTTCGTGGGGAAGCACAAAATGTTATCGTTGAGCATGAAGTGGACCAGTTGACTAGAAGAATGAGTGAAATGGAACTAGTGATGTCTCGATTTCAGAACATGCGTCCTTCTCGATTCTTTAGAAATGAAGATTGTTAGAAAGTTGTAGCATGGTAAAAAAAGTATGAAGCGCTTGTTTAATATGTTGGAGTACACTCTTGATTGCAGCTTAAGTTGGCTATTTGTCAATTAAAAGACCGAGCTCAGTTATGGTGGGAAATTACTGAGGAAGCTCTGAAAGAATCATGTGAAAGAGTTACTTGGGATGATCAGTCAATTATAAACATGCATTGTAGAAAAAAATCTAATAGAAGAAAAATATGAATCAAAGGAAATGAAGAAAACGACAGTCACAGGAACACAAAAACGAAAAAAGAAGACACATAACAATCCGTTGAAATATCAAGCTAAACAAAAAAAAAAGAAACAAAAATCGAAAGATTGAAGTGATTGAGATATCAAATGATGCAAAGTTATAACATTCATAATTAAATAAACCAAAAGAGAAATAGAAAGTGAGAAGGAAAAAATGAAAGGAAACATCAAAATTAAACAAGAAAAACTTTAAATAAATATATTGAAAAACAAACTATATATCAAATTCATATCTAAGCTAATATTTATTAAATGTAACAATTTACTATAATTTTGAAATATAAATTTATTTCTAGTAGTTTCATTTCTCATTGCAACATACATGTTTCTTACTAGTATTTCTAGTAGTTTCATTTCTCATTGCAACATACATGTTTCTTAATAGTATATATATATATAAATAAATGCAATTTAGGGGGAAAAAGCAATTTTAATTTAATGGAGTTTTAATATAATAAAAATCATGTAAGGTTCTAAAAAACGCGAATAATAGTTGATGTCAAACTCCAAGGTTTAAAAACTTCGACGAGATTAATACGCGATTAAAAGTGAAAAATGTTTTTAATTTTATTATAATTTTAATCATATAAAATCAATCAATAGTATATACAAAATTTTAAAATAAATATATAAATCTTCAAAAAGAAAATTATTGCTATCAAAAACTACCATTAAATAAAATTTCGGTGTCTTTAGAGTTTTTTTTAAATATTTAAAAGTGAACTTAGAAAAAAATCATAAATATGAACTAAAAATTAACTTAAATTTTATGATTTTTTCATGTTTTGCCCGATCCCGCTGAATTTCATGTTCACAATGGTTACGACTTACGAGGGATAAAATCAGCGGGTTATTGGGGAGGGTTCAGTTTAGGTCTCGCGTTCTTCATCAGTGTCGAGTCCAATTCCAAGAAAATCGTGGGTTTCAAGCGATGGATGCCAAAGACATCTTGGGGTTGCCCAAGAGTGCGTTGCCATCACAAGAAAAGAAGTCCAAGGCTCCCAGAGAATCTCAGAGAAAGCCCGATGGCATTTCGCGCGAGGTTTCTTTCGATTTTTGTTTTTTGTCTTACACTGGAATGTTGTGTGTTTTCAGCTGTTGAATGGAATGCCGTAGGTTTACGCTCTTACAGGGGGGATGGCGCCTTTGATGCCCGCTGTTGATTTTAATCAATTGAAACGAAAAGCACAATCCGAAAACGAGAAGGTTCACGTGTGTTCTGTTCTAGACATAAGTTTCTTGGTTTTTTTTAAATTTATTTATATGCTTTTAGTTTTCTTCAGATCACATGGCAATGGCTTCCTTTTACGAATTCTGCCAGAAACGACAACTTGCTGCTCTATCATTGGGTGTGTTTCACTTGATTGTAGGAGACTTTCGGAATTTTACTACTTGCGGGACTGTTGTAGTATTTCCTGTTTTTTATTCATAGGTTAGAGTTGTGAATGGCGTCCCACCAACGGGTGATTATTCATTTTCAAAGTTCAATAAGGTACGCCAAAACATTCTATTTTCCACATGATAAACATCTCCCAACAGATAAATTTGGCCTCTGACTCTGTGTTCATATATTCATCAACTGACTTTTCCGAACTGTGATGTCTCCCAGTCGGTTGATGTAATAAAGTACACTGATGAGGAGTACGAGAAGTGCTTGACCGATCCTGTAAGGATTTAGATTTGACTTTTCACGTGTTCATCTTTTTCAATAATTCATAAACTGCAAAATATTCTGGTTCTTTAATTATCGAACAAGTGGCTGCTCTTTTGTATTTGGTTCAGATTTTAGATCAATGAATCAATTTGTAATTATTGTCGACCTACCTCTTTTGATTCAGTTTGTGTAAAAATCATAATATATTTAAGCTATTCTGAGAAACTACACTGATTAGTTAGGAAACTCACAGATTATTTTTTATTCCGATAACATAGTTTCACTTTTTGATATGAAAATTTCAATATAAGTAGCATGTGTAATGTTGTTCAACATTATTGGTATTTTTTGTAAGATTAACTTAGTATGCAATACTCTGCTATATTAAGAATATAATACTCCTTCGGTTCATCCACCCAGTATTGAATGTTTTATTTTAAATGGGCGCAAAGTTTTTGATTTGTACAACTGTACCCTCAGATACAGTAGGTGCGGTCGTTGATACTTAATTGCCACATCATACCTTTCGGGTATGGATAATTTTTTAAAGAAATATTTGTTTAGAAATTAACTTCGTTTGTGGAGAACCAAAGCAGTAAAATGACTCAATTTGGGAGGTAGTAATAAATTAATTATCAATAACATTAAATATACATTCTTTTGCCTACAATCTAGAATGAGGCGTACTCATTCTGTTTGGACGTCACATTGAAGGTAGGTGTTTTTGAATATTCAATTAACCAATGGCCCTAACTATTTGGTGTTGCTGAAAGAATGAGATTACATATGATTGGTCCTTGAGCTTTTGTTGTAACGAGGTGACTCAAATGCAGCTTCTTGTTATCTTACTTTGCGTTGCATTAGGCTTGGACGAAGGAAGAGACAGACCAATTATTTGATATGTGTGAGCGGTTTGATCTTCGCTTCATTGTGATAGCTGATAGGTTCCCTTCATCAAAGACTGTGGAGGAATTGAAGAATCGATATTACAGTGGTATTTTACTGTTTTTACTTAATTGATATCACTGTTGGATAACCTGAAGAGAGCATATAAATATGGAGCTACTGATCGTTTTGCTTTTTAATCATATGATATTTAAGAAGTTTCTGATGCTTATCTTGCATTTCATTCGTACAGTATCTCGAGCTATTATGATTGCTAGGGCTCCATCTCTTGGTGATGTTGCGGGGCATCCTCTTGTTAAGGTCTCGTAGCCTTTCTTGTATCCCTGCACCACCCCTATTACAGAGTTACTCTATCACTCTCTTGCTTTGTGTAAATGTATGATCATCCAACATTTGTTTTGTTGGGTTTTTCATTGTTAGAGTAAGTGCCTGTTTAGCATTTTAGGCTCATAGTTAACATTTGTATCATGGTCTGCGTGAAACGTCGGCCTTTTCAATGATATAGGAACCTTACAACAAGTCCCAAGAAATTGAGCGGAAGCGTGCATTGTCTTTGGTACTCTCTCACACGAAGCAGCAAGAGCGGAGAGATGTTGAGGTGAATTTTGGTTTTATATCTCGGCGACAAAATAATGATCCTACAAGTATTAGTTTATCTTTTCCGAGTGCTTGCTCTCAGCTTTTGACATCTTTAGGTTCTTGCTGAAGCGAAGAGAATATCTGAGGCACGGAAGACAATAAAGGTTAGACCCTCACCCCCTCATTTACAGAAGAATATCTAAATCACAAATATTAAATATTAAGGATAGTAGGATTCCATGTAAGTTTTGTACAAAATCATCATCATCATTTGTTCGATTGATCTTAAGCCTTCATAAGTATTAATGTACTGAATGAGAATCAGCCACAGAACTCCGGGATCAGATCTACCAATTATTAGTCATTCGAATTGCCTGCCTTTCCCATCCTTTATTTGTTATTTACTATATTTTAGGTGATTTCATTCTTGTTTTTCAGTCTTCCAGAGAGCCAGAATTGCCAGTTATTTCAGATACTGGACTGGTTGGTACTGATATGGCTACTACTGCTGCTGATAACATTTCCCCTTCTATGGATCCCCTGTTTCCCTCTTCTGTGGTCACAAATCCAGTGGCAGAAATCGCTTCAGTTATCTCTTCTCTTCGCTCGGTATGCTTGAATAAGATTAAAGTTCATATTCATCTTCCTGTTGCTCTCTTTTTGGTGGCATTCTTTTAGCTGCTTAAGTTATTGATGCCTATCACTTTTCCTGCTCCACGTTTTTTTCTGATCCAAAATTGTTGTGGTAGCGCTCTGGTCTCACTTTTCATGTTAGTTGTTTACCTGGTTGATCGGTACTTGTAAGATAGGTGCCCATGAGACCATAATCCACTCATGAATGCTGGAATTCTTTCTCTCTTTTTTCTATTTCGTGACATAGCACCGGACAACAGTTTCCAATGCAAGGGGATTATTGGGATTTTCATTTTTTCTTTTAGTTTTCTTGTTATTTTGATTTCTGGCTGGGGATCTTTAATTAGTTTCTCCCTGCATTTATCCTGGATTTTTTAGGTTCACAGTTGTTATTTTACATTTGGATGCCATCTCTTAGGAAGATTTTTTTTGCTTCTAGTTTTACTGATTAATAAAATATGCAGATGCGTGTGTATTTAAGATCATATGCACATGAGCAAATGGTGCAAGCTGCAAGTTCATCGGCAGGACTTAGGACTATTAAGCGGGTCGAGCAGACTTTGCAGGATCTTGGGGTTTGCTTTCTTCTTCTTGAACACTAGCACATTTCTATGCGCTTTTTCTGTTATAGTTTGTTGTAAATGTTTTAGGTAGTGGACATGTAATATGGACTTATCTTTTTTGTTATTTGCTTACAAATTGGAAAACATTGTCTGGAAGAACATACCTTTTAACTTATTAAAGGGCAAGATTTCAGAGTTTTTTATGACTAAATGTTATACGTGAAGATCTGTGATCAAAGAGCTTATTTACTTTTTAAGGGGAAATGATATTTGAAAGGTTCAAATTCTATTTTTACTTTTTAAGGGGAAATGATATGTGGAAGGTTCGAACTTCAAATTCTATTTGTACGTTTATAGACCCATTCAATTTTCTGTCTTAAAATTGTCAGTGATATGGACTTTGATTGTTCATTCTTTTATATGAAATTTGGAATGATAATAAGGATTAATTTCTTAAAAAATATATATGTCGGCTAATTTTAACAGTTCCTGCTAACTGTATTCATTCCACTGTATGGTTGAATCATCTGTTCCTTTCTAGGTGAATTTAAAACCGAGGGTTCCTACAAAGGCTGTGTGCTCAGAGCATCTCGAACTAAGAAAGGAAATATTAACTCTATTGAATCTTCAGAAACAGGTTAGTTTTCCCATCGTTTACATGTATCTTTTGTGGGTTTTAAATTTTGTTTGCTTCACTTAAGCATATTATGTCTGATATAATATCACATCTGCCCAAATATTACCATGATATAGGATGTATTCATTTTGGTGTCTTATTCTTTGGTCAAGTTATTTTCTGTCTTGATAGTTTCATGTGGATCAGTGTTCTAAAAGGCAGCGTTGTCGCTCACCGCCTCGATTTTTAGAAGCCGCCTAGGCGACCATCTAATATAATATATAGAATTTTTTTGTTTTTTAATTTCTTAAAAATTATTGTTTTATATATTTTTCAATCAATTTGTATCGTATAAATAGGAAGAATATGTCATTGATTTTGAGTTTGAATCCGACATAGATGAATTATTGGAGAAATACGGATATAAACAAGAAAAATTAGATATTTAGGTATAAAAAAATCGCTTAGGCAGTAGGCGGTGGGTGGGTCGGTGGGTGGGTGGCCGCCCGCCTACCGTATTTTAGAATAATGATTATGGATTTTCTGCTCTTCCAAACCATTACATAATATTTGCCTTGAGGTGTCTCTTGTGACAACAGCTGGTCGTAGTTTCACATCATTGTTTGTTTTCAGAGGTGCAAAACTTAAATAACATTCAAGCATGGACAGGTTGGATTTCTTTAGAAAAATTCTTAACAGATGCTCATGTTTTTGGTTTCAAACATTTTTGTGTTGCTTGTTAATGAAATGTCGAAGTTGCAAAATCTTGCTCCATAATTGAAGAAGTCCTTGCCATGTCTTTTGACATTGGTCATCTTAATTTAATTATATGTTGGCATTATACTTTTTCATAACCTTCCATCTTTTCCAATTATCAGTTGCAGTACAAGGAAGCAGAAGGGTCATCATATCGTGATGGTGCATATGCTGAAACTCCTGGTACACCACCTAAGGTTGGAATTTAAACTCATTTGCTTTGTATATGTAATTTACCTTTCCTTTCTACTTCTGACAATGACCAAGCATGACGTAATGTTATAACATAAACAGCGTTCACATCGAGCTGCGGAGCTTGATAGAACCTTTGCACCTGATCCTACAAGTTTTGTAGGTAACATTAACATATAGTGAACTTTAAAATTCCACCCCTATTTCGTCGTCTAACTGTTTGCTTTTTGTGGTGTGTGTTGTTGCCTCCATGTTTTAATGATCATGGTACGTTTCTAACTTTGGATTTGGTTGATTTTAGGTGAAAGATTTGGCAAAAGGGATCAAAAGCGTAAGGTATACTTTTTTTTACGGTTTTTGTCATTTGTTTTTGTCTCTTCACAAATCGGTAGCAAAGTTGGTGATACTGGCATTTATTAATTTTGTAATCTGAAGGGGTCTGGGCGATTAGCTGAAGCTCCATCATCACCTGCTCAATCCAAAAGGCCAAGGAAGTTCAAGGCCTCAGATTAATAGTATATGTAAATGTGAGTCATTCACTGGACCATTATCTATAGTTATGTTTACATAACTATCAGTTTGATGTATGCGTGAGTACAAATGTTAGTATTTGTATCTTTTTCTAAGTGTATTTATATTTGGTTGTTGCAGGATGATGATTGGGGTGACAACAGCGGGCTTTTGATGATGAGTGCATATTTGACGGGGAGGCAGCACCAAAAAATGTAGTCTGATACTACCAGACATATGTAGAAAAATGTACTATATTTATTGTTAGAATAATGACACCGAATGAAACTAGGTAGTGAAACGAACATTGAGAATGTCTGCAAATCTCTCTTTGATGACAGCTTGAATTCCAGATCCAATGGTGGGGGGCCAACGTACTTGACAAGACAGTCCCCATCGACAATGGATATTATTTGTACACTTCCCAATGGTTGTTGATAGCCGGCCTCAGAATGCCCAGATGAGCGTTCACCAACTGCAAAGGGACCGAACTCGTCGATCAAACAACAAATTAATTCGAAGATTTATGCAAACCAATAAACAAACTGACATCTATGGTTACGGAGGTCGCCTTGCTCTGGGATCCGTCTAGTTGGGAAATATCCTTGATGGCATCACCAAAATTTTCCTTGAGAACCCTTTCAACGCCCATTTTCATGGTGGTGGTGGAGCTAGGACAGCTTCCACAAGACCCTGTTCCATTAAACAGATGAGATGATATATAATCGAGAACAAATAAAAAGAAAAAGGCACCTTGAAGCTGGAGGAAAACGATGCCGTCATCAACGGATACAACATCGATGTTACCACCGTATGTGATGAGGTAGGGGCGAACATCATCGAGAACGTTGTCCACGTTTTCTGCGTTGTGCTAAAACCGCTCGGCTGATTTTGTCCTGAATTTGAATTTGAATTTGAATTTGAATTTGAGAGAGAGCGGTGAGGATGATAATTGAATTCTGGAGTTTGGGCGAACAAAGGGTTTAGGGATTATGATCTGAGAGTGCAAGCTGTTTAAAATTTCATTTTAAAATTGGACACATTCTTTAAAATTATTTTGTTTATTATGGCATGACGTTAACAAACAGCATAAATTTATGATTGTTGAAAAATAATATTTAAAATGTGTGTATTGAATATTTGAATGTTGAAAATTAGGTAAAATTAGGTGTTGAATATTGAAATTTTATGTGTGATGATGAAGGTAATGATGTAATTTAATTTTAGATTATTCGTAAAAATTTTCTATAAATAGATCTCTCATTTGTGAAGAAAATCACAATTGAGTTGAGAGAAAAATATTATAAAGTGTGTAGTGTGATAATTTTGAGAGTTTGAGATTTTTACTTTTTACCGTAAATTTTTACTTTTTCACAACACGTTATCAGCACGAAGCTCTAAAAGTCCTCCATATTTTTCCAAGCTCCAAAACAAAAGAAAAAAGTAACAAAAGTAATAATATTTATTTTATTGTTTATTTATTTATTGTTTATATATTTATTATATAATATAATGTTATTATAAATAATAAAAATAAATTTTTCAAAAAACTTGTTATAAATCCTGGGAGGATGTTAAGACGACATCCCACACTCCCGTAAGGGATACGACAAGTATAAAAGTCTAAACAAAATATCTTATGACACCTCATTATAATATTGTGATATGA
>NW_027357488.1:21166-25313 GCF_012295235.1 Primulina huaijiensis | reverse complement strand
AAAAGTATTACTTTTTATCGTGAATATCGATAGGGTTGACCCGTCACACAGATAAAAATTCGTGAGACCGTCTCACAAGAGACTTACTCTACTTTTTATGATATTTTCAACTTTTACAATAAATAAATATTACATTCATAAAAAAATTCAATCTCTCTCTCTCTATCTCTAACACACACATATATTATACTAATGTCATGTTTTAATGTATAAGTATTTTTGTTTAAAACAAATAGAAACTGAATTTGGAAAAATAAAAAGATCAAATTTAATTTTTCCTACATTTTAATACAATACAAAACTCATATGACACTGTCTTACGAGTCAATTTTATGAAAAGAATCTAATATCCGACCCTATCCATGAAAAAATATTATTTTTTATATCAAAAATTTTATTTTTCACTCAAAATATGATCGAGAGAACTAATCTCACGATCATAAATGTGAGATTATCTCATAAAAAAACTCTTTGTACAAGTATATCTGTAACGCTCATGGGCCATTAGGCTGAACCAACATGGGTCTCGGCTCATACCCATGCACCACTACTGATCATGGATCGTTAGGATGGTCCAGGCTCATGCCCATGCACCGTCACTCATAGAATATCTCACTCCTGAAAAATGGTTTCTTTCGCCTTTCTCAACACTTGAACCCAAGACCTCCAGGCTTAAGTACCTAGATTGTTAAAGTGTTGTTACCCGTGCCTCAACAAAATCATTGTTTTGTACATACCTTAGATTATTATTATTATTATTATTATTATTATTATTTTAGTTTAGAAGAATCTAAAACACAAATTTAAATGGTGGATATTTCGCAGTTCTCTGGTCCAAGTTGATGGATGAGCTGCATATGATGATTGTGCACTATGTCGTCGGTCTCCACTTATTAAATGCTTTGAGCTAGATATTTTCTCTTAAATTTTAAAATATCATATATTTGTTTTTACCACGACATATTAATGGTTTGATTTTACACCAAACAAACCCATTAATAAAAATGTAATAATTTAAAATTTGAACAAACGAGTAGAGTCCCCCATTGATCATCAAATCTTGAAATTCTTTCGGCATTTTTTATCTTATGCTTGGATAGATGGATTTTAAATGATAAATTTGAAAATCGTTACGAATAGTAAAAAGATAAGTTAATTTCAAATCTACTCAATATCAAACCATTCTTTTTCAATTTATCTATCAAATCATTTCTCTAATCAAATATCTATTTCTAAATCAAATGCATCAATCCAAAAACAACATTAGTTCTTTCCGTACTTTCTTGTAAACATTGAAGAGTGAATACAATTTTCATATCAAACTAGAGATGTCAATGGGGCGGGTATGACTAAACCCAAGACCCGCCCCACCCCATTTAAATATTCTTCGGACCCGTCCCACCCCGAATACGAAATGGGGCCGGGTAGATCCGTGAGACCCGAATTTTTTTAAATGAAAACAATAATCTTCTTATCACATGACTGAATTATGAAACAAACAAGCCTCTAAATATAACACAATAAAAAACTAATTCATGTCTTCGATCACACTTAATAATAACAAACAAAGTATTTTCACGACATAATGAATTACATGAAAATTAATAAAACTAAAGCCCTAAAGTATTTATATCCACATATATGGGACGAGTATTATAAGATCAATGAACGGCCCCATACCCATACAGTTCTGAAAAATTGGATCCGAGACCCGCCTCCTGACCCATTTAGTATGCCCAAACCCGCCGCGGGTCCATTGCGGGTTTGGGTAAAACCCGGACCCATTGACATCTCTATATCAAATTGAAAACTTTTCTAATATCACCCTAAGACAACAATAGTGCAATGCAGTATGCGAAACATAATTTTCAGGAATATCAAATAACACAAAGCTCCCAAGTTCTTTTCTAAAATCCCAAATTACAATAACAGAGAGAGAATATCCACTGAACATTTAGAAAAGAGACCTCAATTTCCAATAATGCCTAGGATGTCACATAATGTTTGAGTACCCACACGTCTTTGTCAATATGCATTTGGCTTGATGGATTTGGAAATAAAGATTTCAAATTCACAATTAGGGGTGGGCGTCGGGTCGGGTTTCACGGGTTCGGGTAGTTCGTGTCCGGTACCCGAAATTTTCGGGTAGCAAATTTAATACCCGAACCCGAACTTTAATCGGGGCTACCCGATGGTTCGGGTACCCGAAATTTTCGGGTATAGTCGGGTACCCGAAATTTAAGTCAAACCCGATCACAAACGCCCACCCCTATTCACAATCAAGTATATTTTATATGAGTAGGTTTCTTGTAAGACAGTCTCACGAATCTTTATCTGTGAGACGGGTCAACCCTATCGATATTCACAATAAAAAATAATACTCTTACCATAAAAAGTAATACTTTTTCATTGATGACTCAAATAAGATATATGTCTCATAAAATACGACCCGTGAGACTGTCTCACACATGTTTTTGCCATTTTATATTGTTTGGGTACTCTTGAAATCTATGAATTTGAAAACCATCTCTTTACAATTTTTATTTACTTATTTATTAACTAATGCAATAGATTTCAAATTCCTATAATGTGAAGTTATTTTCTCAAATTGAGATCATTCAACAAAAAATACAACCATATTGAAGTTCCATTTGATGAAGCTAGATCCAAAAGAACCACCTTTACTTGCCTTTAGGAATCTATACACTGGTGGTGCTGAATTCGATCCATTCACTTTTACCTACACCATAATGTTTGCAATAATCCCTTCACTCGAAAAAATAAGAATCGGTGAAGAAATAACAACAAAAAATCATGTTTAAGTCTCAAGAATTAGTAGGTCTCTGTTGGATCTCGGTTTTCTACGCGCCCAAACGCAGCGGAAGTTTTAAAATTTTTATTTTATTTTGACAATCAAAATATATTTGATTTGGACGCTCGTATGGTTTTACGATTAAACAAACACTGGGAGTAAGAAAATTTTACCTTTAGTGAAATTTTCACTTGGCTCCAACTACACCGGTATTAGCGGACGTAGCTCTTGTTGTAAATCCCTACGAACGTTCTTCGATCTTTGAATCAGGTCCACGACCAGATTATTTGTTCCTCTTCTAATTTGCACTAGAAAATTAGAAGATGTTTTGCGAAGAGATATAACACTAAAAACCGACAAAACTCTCAAACTTGGAGTGACCAAATTTTTCTTGTTTTGAAAAGGGATTTTCGAGAGCACCATTTGAATTGGGAAGAGCCGAAAAGTGAATTCCTCATCTTTTTCTTTTTGGATGCAATTCTCGTAAATAAGGCTCAAATCCTTATTTTTATTTCTAATCATTACTTGACTTAATTAATCAAATTAATTAAGTCATTTAATGATTCCAAAATATTTGCATGCCAAATCACCGAAAACTTTTGGGAAGAGTCAAAAAAATCAATTCTTGTTTCTCAAACCTTCGGTCATGCCATTTATCAATTAACCAAAATAATATATTTTATTATTTTAATTAATTGTAATTTCCTTAATTAATCACATTAATTAAGTTAATGGATTTCAACATATATTTGATTCTCGAAAATATCACACCACTAATCATGCAATATTATTTTCTTTGTGTGCAAGTTTTAAAATTATGGTATCATGAATAATTCCATATTACGTAAATCAATACCATATTTTATAAAAACTTAATGGGCTATATTTTAACTCAATTAAAATATAATTAATTATTAAAGCCCATTTGAACTTTAATAAATTATCATGATGAGCTTATACTCTTACAAGCCTATGATTCATGCTCCCATTACATTAATCTCATCATAATCCCGATCGGTGATCAAATATCATCGATGTGACAATTTCAACTTATTTGTTATTATGATGCACACTTTAATATCGAGATCACCAATGTCTAAATAAGGCAGGTGCACTCCCTTTGACTGTTTTAGCAGTCATGCTCTCAAAATTTCTATAAGCTTTATTTATAAGCTTATCGATTGATCATATCAAACTTATTTCTTATAAATTCAACTCATTGAATTTATTATCTCAACGATTTCTATAAATTCAACTCCTTGAATTTATTATCTCAACGGAAACAAGTAAACCAGTGCTTGTGTGACCCTCAATGGTTCAGGGATACAGCTAGCC
>NW_027357488.1:0-20928 GCF_012295235.1 Primulina huaijiensis | reverse complement strand
ATATAGAGCCTCAGTGTTGTCCCGGGTCATAAGGACTAATGGTGTACAATCATAACCACGGACTTATCCTCTCGATGAATGATAACCACTTGGAAAGTCCGAGGGAGGGTTGTTCGGTATAATCATCATATGACTACCCATCTGCATGTTTGGACATCTCTATGCCCTTACCAAGAAACACGGTACACAACATCACAGATGCTAGTCTCGAGCTCAAGCGACCTTTATCCATGTTTTAGGCGGCTGAATCGACTAGGAACGAATTTAGATTATACAGTGTTTACAAATGAGTTTCAACATCGAATTACGATTCATTTGTATTAAAGTATAATCAAAGACTTTATCTATGCTGATTGCATGGGTATACAGATAAAGTAAACTGAAACCATGAAAAGTTAAATTATATTAAAATAAAGATTGTTTATTACACTTGAGTCAATAAATTCCCTAGCCAACCGTAGGCTTGCAGGGCATCTACTCTAACAGTCTCTTGTGAGACGGTCTCACGAATTTTTATCTATGAGACGGGTCAATCCTACCGATATTTACAATAAAAAATAATACTCTTAGCATAAAAAATAATATTTTTTTCATGGATGACCCAAATAAGATATCCGTATTACAAAGTATGACCCACGAGATTGTCTTACATAAGTTTTTGCTCTCAAAAATAATCTTGTAAGCTTGAAATATGCTCAACTAGCCAACGACCATAGATACATCCACTCATCATGTCCACTATGAGTTCACAAGGATCCAAACACGACGGATGTAGCATAAAAGTTTTTATGCATTTACAAAATAAGTTTATGTTAGACAATTATTACATAATGGGTCGATATGGGTTGATTTCATCCTACATGTAGGGGCACTACCCTATGATAGAATGTGCCATATGATAGAATCAAGGGCCCAAATTTAGCAACACATACATGTGGTCCACTAATTTTTTTAAAATCACATATGTGTGTGAATCTTGTCTATCCAAATCATGTGGAGGCATTACCCCACATGTAGGTTCGAAGCTACCATCGATCTGATGCAAAACGTAGAACACATTTAAGTACAATAACTTCTTAACATGGCGTGTAGATCAATGATGTCATATATACGTAACGTTAAGCTCAATTGCGGTAATTGTTTTCATTGTGGAATTTGAATATAAATTAACATTTCAGGAAGTAAAGTATAATTAATATGTATCTATATTATTTATTAAAGTTAAAATTTCTGAACTAATTAACTTTGGTATGTTTGTGAAATTTTTTTTTATACTTTTCGACACACCCCCTAACCATCCAATTATATATTTACATTTTCTTTACATTTTATTTTTTCTCCCCCTCCCCATTTCAATGTAAAAAATTAATAGCTTTCATTTAAAAATAAAAAACTACTTCATGATCTAATTTTTCTATGGAAAACATACATCACTTATACCACAATCCACTATTTATAAATAACTGATAATAAATAAAAAGTAACAATTTAATTTTTATCTTTTTAAAGCAAGTAAATATAATTTCTGAATAAATTTATACAATTACAAATGTTTTATTAGGAATGGAATAGGAAGTTGGGCTTGTCCACTTTGGCCAATTAAAAAATAGTTCGTTGGGCTTTGGCCCATTCAAAAAATATGAGCGCTGGTCAAATACTATAAATGAGGAAATTTGTAAAATTGATTTCCAGCTTGCACAAGTTGACTAGTAGATATCGCGAATAGGTGTTCAGCAGTCGGTTCCGTTTGGTTTTCGATTTTTTATTTCAGTTTTTCGGTTTTCGATTTTACAAATTATAATCTGATATCCGAACCATTTTTCTTCGGTTCGGTTTTCTACCAAAATTGTTCGGTTATTTCGGTTTTAATACAATTATTTAAATTAATAAGATAAATATATTGTAAAATATAATATGTTATCTTTTTACGTGATTTCTTAGTAAAACATTTAAATATAAAATCTAAATGAATTACATAAAAAACAATCAACTAAATAGTATTCAAAATAATTTATCATTCACTGATATCATCTCAAAAAATATATAATAAAATTATTAATTTAATTAAATTTCGGGTTTTTCGATCGGTTCGGTTTTAACATATATGATCCGAAGCCGAACCAAATAACTTTCGGTTTTAACATTTATATCTGAATTATAAAATTCGATTTTCGGTTGGATTCAGTGTTCGGTTTTTCGGTTTGAATTTTTGATTTTTTCAATTTTATCTGAAGTTTGAATACCCCAAATATCATGCATATGAATACTTATGGTCAGTTTCTCTTTGTTAAAAAAAAAAAAATTACATCATATTTATTTGAAATTAATTAAATTTTTTATAAAAATAGTTTTTTTGATCGCTCTCCGGTCGGGAATTTCACATCTTACATTCGAAGCCTCGTGGATTTTCTTTTACTTGAGGTGAATTCAACTCAATAATTATTAATTTGTTATCATACGCTGTTAATTTTGTTCATCGCATTTTGATTTTTGGATGGTGAGACTGATATCGTAGCATAATTAAGGTAATAGGCTGAAAGATAATTTAAAATTTTGACCTATTAATGGTGTTTTGGTGGTTTATTTGATTCAACTTAGCTTCAAGTGGATCGATAAGCTTTCTTTTTCCCCGTTTGAGTTTCAAGTGTTTGTTAAAATTCTTACGTGAGAACTTCGACTTCTTTAATGTAAAGAATATCATTGTTATTTTCCCAAAAAGGAAGGATATCATTGTCATATACATTAGTTAGATAATTATTTCATTTTGTATTTTGTAGATTGCTTAATATAGGCAATGTCTGCCTGCGTTGGAAATCCTAGCCAGGCGACATGAGTTATACAAGTAAAAGAATATATGTTGACAAAAACTTGTGTGAAATCGTCTCACGGGTCGTATTTTGTGAGACGGATTTCTTATTTGGATCATCCATGAAAAAATATTATTTTTTATGTTAAGAGTATTACTTTTTATTGTGAATATTAGTAAGGTTGATCCGTCTCACAGATAAAGATTCGTAAGACCGTCTAACAAGAGACTTACTCAAGAATATAACAAACTTCAATGTACTTTCGTTAATTTCTCTCTTGATCCAAATTCAAATAGGCTCAAAATATGTATTCAAATATGACTTCTCGAGGATATTTGAGCACCCAACAAAATGTACCTGGTGAGCATGAAGTGATTTTTAACATATCCATATTACATTTTGTTGCAACTCCATTTGCAAAGCTCAGTTTACCCATTTCAAGATTTACATTAATGCTAACATAATGTGTAAATAGGTGTTGGTTATAAGTACGTCAAAATAATTGGGCCGCAAGATGATACTGTTTGACTCCAAGCTTGCGATTTTGTGGGCAAGAGCACGTTATTTTCAATTTGTTGTTTCAAAGTTTCAAACTTTATCTTTTCTAGATTGATTTCCTTCTCTCTTTCAGCTAGCTCGAAAGAGTGGTCTGTCAGAGTAGATGTCCTGTAAGTCAACGGCTGCTAAATGAATTTATCGACTCAATTGTAATAAACAGTTTTTATTTAATATAATTTACATTTCATTGTTTCGTTTTACTTTATCTGTATACGCATGCAAATAACATAGATAAAGATCTTGATTATAATTTAATACAAATGAATCGTACTTCAATCTTGAAACTCATTTGTAAACACTATTATTCGAAATTCGTTCATAGTCGATTCAGCCGCCTAAAAACAAGGATAAATTCCGCTTGAGCTTGAGACTAACATATGTGATGTTGTGTACCGTGTTTCATGGTAAATGCATAGAGATGTTGTAAGGTCCAAAATACGATGACGTAATTCAACTGCATGCAAATTTAAGGAAAATAGAGAATGACTAATTAAATAGTTTTAATGGCATTAATTAATTATGATGTGCATGTTTACATGTTTAAAATATATTTTTCTGTTAGAATGCATAAAATCGTGTTTTAAAGGTTATTCGAGACGCGATCGAGGAACGGAGACCATATGAGGCAAAATATTTTTATTAAATAATTACTTTTAATTGTCTAATACATGGTATATTTTAATGGATATTTTTGAAAATGAGGTATTATGAGATGTTTTCACACGTCGAGTCATATTTTTTAACCGGTATTCGATTTATGACGAAAATAAGAACTTTTCGCTAACTCGGTTAATATTTTTACACACTTTCCTAAACAAAATATAAAATAACAACTAATTGGCTTAATGAGCTTATTATACTTGGTTACTGGACCTAAGCTAACACCATTAGTTTTAATTAATAAATAAAGCCAAAATCCCTTCCCAAATCCCACACAACTCACGCTCCCTTCGCCTAAATAATTCTAGGACTCCTTCTTCAGCAAGTTGCTCACACTAACGAAAACTTTGAAGGAGGAAACTAACGTTTTTGAAGGGAAATTCAGCAAGGGTCCATCTCCGCCAACTTCCCTCGCATCGCAAGTTGTTTTTCGTGCGTAAAATACGCAAAGACACACCTTAATCTTCATTCCAACATCTTTCACGCCATATTTGATTATCTTTGCATGAAAAATATGATGCACTATTTTTATTTTCGTTTTTGTGGCTTTATATGCATAAAAGTATACTTTAAAAAAAAAAAAAAAAACTCTTCCTATTGATGCACAAAGAGGTTGCCATGGTAGGGGAACTTAAAGGGACGTTTTTCCAACATGTTAAGGGTCCATAGATGCTTAGATGAGGGCTGCACCAGTAGGCACAAAGGCTTTTAGCTGCTGTTAGGGCATGACCAGGAGACCTAAGGGGCTGCGTGATGGTCCTAGGGTGGCTGCACAAGGGTTGGTTCAAAGGCTAGGGGGATCGCGTGAGGGTAGGGAGTCGCGCAAGACTTAGGAAGTGACAGGTTGAGGGTGTTGGCTCCTAGGGTTGTTAGGTTCTGTCCAGCAGTATGTTATGGGCTCGGTCATGGTCTTAATGGGGTTGGCTAGGGTCTGGACCGAGTGGTTAAGGGCTGGAGTCGAAGGTTGCGTGGGATGGTTAAGCTAGGGTTCGAAAATAGAAGGACAAAATTTTCAGTAGCTTTCTAGGCATGTTCAAGGGTTTTAATTGGCTTGTTTTGGGTTGTATAAGGTATGATAAGGTATTAATAAGTCATGGTTCAAGTTTGGTAAAGTTTGATTAAGTTTCATTCGGGTCAAAACCGGGATGTACGTCTAAGTTTAAATACGAGTTGAGAAATTAGTCGAGAAGCGTAAGTTTACATCTAAGAAACAAGGTTCTAAAAAGCGTCAAGCGCCCCGAAGCGCGGATGTCGAGCTCCAAGCTTTTCAAGCTTAAGCGAGATTAGCACAGGCTTAAGCGTGAAAAAACGTTTTTTATCTTTAGTGTAATTGTAATTATCTCAAACCAATAAATAGATAAAATAATACATAAATATGATAAATTTAAGTCTGATGCATTAATTCTCATATTTATAAAATCATAAAAATATCAAAATTACAATCTTTATTTTTTTTACAACTAGACCACATTGTAAATGTTAAATATATGTCAAATCATTATCAGTCACGCTTAATCATAATTAAAATTAAAAAATAAACATCTAAATTATAAACTTAATTTATTATTTTAAAATAAAAGGACATACCTTCAAAATAAAAAAAATTAAAAAAATAAATAAATGCGATTAATTGTGCTTAAACATGCTTAATTAAACATCTTATTATGCTTAATTTGGTCAAACTACAGTTTGACCGCTTTTTTCCGCTTTCTCCGAAGCGGGGCGTTTTTGCCGAGCTTCAAGCTTAAGCGCGCTTAAGCGAGGCTTAAGCGGACTTTTTAGAACCCTGCTAAGAAATATTTATGGGTGTATTTTAAGGTGTCATGTTAAGTTTGGAATGATTTAGGTCGTCGTTTTAAGGTCTAAGGATAAATTGGAAAAGTTAAGGTTTCTGGGGCAAAACGGTCATTTTACACCTGAAAAATGTTAGACGTCCTGGCAGTGCCCTGAATGTTGTAATAAATGTTAAAATGTTTATTTCAAATGCTTATGAAATTTTATGGTAAAACGTTAATGCTAAAAGGCATGTTGCATGCTTGGTTTAAAAGAAAAATGATTTATATGCATGAATTTTTAGAAGTGATGGAAATATGAAAAGTTGAAGGAGGTGAATTGATTGTGACTAATACGATGATATATAAGGTCAAGGCTCAATTTACGGGTGAGAGTATCGCTGATGTTCCCGTCGTCCGGTGCCGTGGTAATATGTAGATGGATCTATCGATCTAGAGCTAATACGAAAGTCATAATTGAGGATCTGAATTCAATAAAAAGGCAAACATATACGTATATGATGAAAAAGAAAAAGTATATGATGAAAGGAAAAACGTTTAAGTTTATGCATGTTTATGAAAATTTATTTTCGTAAAAATATTTTCACTGTTGCTTGTGAATGTATATGTATTACTTGCTATTACGATTAAGGTTTGCTAAGTCAATAGACTCACTAGGTGTTATCGATGTAGGTGAGCATGATATTGATGGAGGACTTGATGGTTAAACTAGCTGGACTGAAGGTGCAAACAACTCGAGGACTGTCGCTAGTTTTCCGCAAAAATTATGTTTGTGATTTAAGATTACTTTATAGATTTTATGACTTATATGTTTTTTAGAGTATTTAAAGAGTTTATGCTTTATTTTGAAAAATGCTAGTTTAGGTTTGGTTGGATTATTTACAATTTCACGTTTTGAGCACTACGAGTTTATGGTGATGCCCTTCAGTTTGACTAACGAACCAGCGATATTCATTGACCTCATGAATCGCGTATTTCAGCCGTATTTGTATCAGTTCGTCATAGTCTTTATAGATGATATACCGATCTACTCGAAGAGCAGAGAGGAGCACGACCAGCACTTGAGAACGACATTGTAAGCATTGAAAGACAAACAATTATATGCCAAGTTCACGAAGTGCAAATTCTGGCTCGACGGAGTGGTGTTCTTAGGCCACATTATTTCCATGGATGGAGTCGAGGTTGTTAGGGTTTGATTAAGTCATGTTTAAGTAGTAAATTTGTGCAATAATAGGACCTAATTAAAAATTAAATGGGTTAAAAAGGTTTTGGGCTCACTAAGCACTAAAATAAACTCATCAAGCCCAATAACACTCCCGAAAAATATTTTGTTTTGGTACGTTTTTGAAAATATTGTCCGAACCCTCAAAAGTTCTTCGAATCGTTAAAAATTACGTACCTGATGCCAAGGTGGTGATACCCCTGTAAGGGTTGTATCAGACCCCGGTATCCCGTTTCATCTATGGGATATTTGAAGCCCCCGATGCTCTTACCCTCAGAATTATGTTCCAACAAAAGTACAGATATGACTAATCGGGACAGCGAGCCAAGCTCTAGCCCGACTATTTTAGGGATGGGTGATGATACTCCTGTAAGGGCCTGGGTCATCATTGACCCGGGATATCAATTGGAAATCCCATAATAGAGGTCAGCCATTTCACTTCCACCTGGACACTTCTCTTCTTCCCGGGCAGTTGTCATAGCCCGAGCTCCTATACAAGCACCCGGGTAACCTACCACCCGAGCCACCTCGAGAATTGAACCACACTCGAGTATGATTGATACAGGCCATCTAATCTGTCAGATCAACTTGGGCTCGGAGTGTCCTAGAAGTCATCAGAAACCAGGGTATGGGCAATCGACTTGCCATACTTAGTAGGTGGCACTGGAATCAAGGTACCTACCTCATTTTCTACTATAAATAGCAGGTATTATTGTCATTTACAGATTCGGAAATCTTTGAACTCTTAAGCATTTTACATATTTTCTCTCAAATATTGCTGGCATTCATCTAAAAACCTGCTGACTTTAGCATCGGAGTGGCTACACCGGACACCCTTCCGGCGCCCATTCACGAGTTCCTTTCATTGTTTGCAGGTGCTATTGAAGCCATTATCCTCACTCAAATTCCCAAACATTATAAATTATTGATTTGATCCAGTGGAGCACCCGACCCTGCTCACTCATTTCACCCGAATCGTATCATTGGCGTCGTCTGTGGGAAACTTGAGGTTAAGGTGTTGATAGGGCTAATACTAGAAGAACTAACCAGGACAATTCGCGGGCTCCTGGAGGTGGTGCGCATACTTCTGAACAAGGTGGTGTTCCTCCCAGGGGACCCAACCCTATTACTGTGTCTCAAGAAGAATTGGCCAGACTTATAGTTGAAGCAGTCGAGAAGGCTCTGGCCAGGAGAGAAACTTCTCATCAAGCCACACTATCAGGAGGGGGCAGGAAAATGAGCAGGAGCAAGAGCAAGAGTTGAGGGAGGAGGAAGTGAGAGGAGAGGATGAGGAGTCTAGTGCTGGATCCAAATCACCTACCGTGGCTGAGGAGTTGTTGGAACTAAGGCAGAAAATGAAGGTTCTGGCAGGGCAGTTGGAGAGTCGTAGTATTTCTCGAGCTACTACTAAGGGTTGCCCATTTGCTGATATCATTTTCCGGGAACCTCTTACCGGAAACTTAAAATCCGCCAAAGTAAAATATTACGATGGCAATGCGGATCCTGATGAGCACCTAGCCCGGTTTGAGAACATGGCTATGTTACACTGTTATACAGATCGAATCAAGTGTAATGTGTTCCTCACTACTTTGGTGGACTCAGCTCAAAGGTGGTTTGAGAGACTGACTCCTCAGAGTATTAATTCATTTAAAGACTTCCAGAAAGTGTTCCTACACCACTTCAGTAGTAGCAAGAAATACAAGAAGACTGCTCTTAGTCTTTTCGAAGTTAAGCAGAGCCCGGATGAAAGTTTGAGGGCTTATATCAAAAGATTTAATAGAGTGGCTTTGGATGTACCTACTTGCGCTACTGAAACAAAAACTACGGAATTCACCCAAGGCTTGAGGGAGGGTGAATTTTTTAAGTCGCTGACCAAAAAAGCGCCCGGGGATTTCGAGGACTTATTATCCCGGGCAGAGAAATACATCAACATGGAGGAAACCCAGAAGCAGAAGAGGGAAGCCGTAAGGAAAGAAAGAGGAGACCGAGTAGCTAGGCCCAAGGAGAAAGGACAGAGAAGGAATAATCCAGGACACTTCTCTCACCATGTGCCTCTTAAGATTGCCCGGGACAGAG
Organism: Primulina huaijiensis; assembly: GCF_012295235.1. Taxonomy (NCBI): domain Eukaryota; kingdom Viridiplantae; phylum Streptophyta; class Magnoliopsida; order Lamiales; family Gesneriaceae; genus Primulina; species Primulina huaijiensis. The sequence goes on along the minus strand of NW_027357488.1, from coordinate 11,812 downwards.
AGGTCCAGGAGTGCAGTAGGGATCTGGCCCCGGACCATCGATTATCCCGGCATGAGAAAAGAGGATTTTGTACTCTCCATAAGGTGTGTCATCACAACACCGAGGATTGCAAAACATTGAAGGGAGACTATTCCTCCCCTTCCGCCCCGGAACAAAGTCAAGCCAATAAGAGGCCGAGATTGCCATGGACATCTCCACAGCCAGGGTCCAGCGCTCGGGGAGGAGGGATGAGGAACATACCGAGAGGAGAGCCCGGGAGGAGAAGAGAGCCCGAGCTTGAGACCAAAAAGAATTCACCCCCTGCTACGGGGTTGATAAAAGTGATATCAGGAGGCTCTACTGATGGAGACTCCAACCGGGCAAGGAAGTCGAGGAGTAGGAGGGACTGTATGGAGGTAGAGGGAATGAGGAGGAGCGAGGCGGTCATCAGTTTTGGCCCAGAGGATTTGAAGGGGGTGAATCTACCCCACAATGATGCCCAGGTTATCCAAGCCCGGGTGGCAAATTATGACATTCTGAGAGTCTTTGTTGACTCGGGCAGTTCTATAAATGTAATTTTTAAAGATGCCTTTGTGCAGATGGACTTGTAGGGTTATCATTTGGAAGCCGTGGAAATTGCCCTCTTTGGCTTTGCTGGCCATGTGGTTTACCCGGAAGGGGAGATTGTCTTACCACTAGTCCTGGGCTCCTAGGATCTCAAACAAACGGTGATGACTTCTTTCACTGTGGTGGACTCTTCATCATCTTATAACATCATACTAGGGAGGCCGGCCATGAATGAGCTGAGGGCTGTGGCATTTACCTACCACCAAAAGATAAAGTTTCCTGTGGGAGCCCGGGTAGGAGAAGTCCGGGGAGATCAGCCTTCTTCCCGAAAATGCTATGTGGAAGCAGTCCGGGCGGACCAGAGCAAATCCAAGAGGGAAGGGAAGAGAGCTAGAATGTATGAAGTAGGAGGAAGAGTGGTGGAGAAAGGAGAGGTGCATTTTGTCGCAGAGGAGGAGCAGGAAATGGTGGAAGTCGGACCAGGCCAGCAAATCCGAGTGGCTCGGGACCTCAGTGCATCCACCCGGGTTAGTCTGATTGACTGTTTAAAAGCTAATATTCATGTGTTTGTCTGGTCCCAACAGGAGTTGACGGGGATCTCTCCCCTGATATCGGAGCACCAACTGAATATCCTCCCGGGATCTCACCCGATAAAGCAAAAAAAGAGACACTTTGGTCCTGAAAAAGACAGAATTATTGATGAGCAAGTAAAAGAGCTTCTGAAAGCCGGTCACATTCGAGAAATTCAATTCCCTACATGGCTCTCGAATGTGGTATTAGTACCTAAATCTACCGGGAAGTGGCGCATGTGTGTAGACTTCCGCGATCTCAATAAGGCTTGTCCCAAGGATCATTATCCTCTGCCCCGTATTGATCAATTGGTGGATTCCACCTCGGGCTTCGAATTGCTGAGTTTCATGGACGCATACCAGGGGTACCATCAAATCTCCCTGGCCAAGAGTGATCAGGATAAAGCCAGCTTCATCACCTCGGGAGGTACATTTTGTTATATTGTAATGCCTTTCGGGTTAAAGAATGCAGGAGCTACTTACCAGCGTCTGATGAACAAAGTCTTCGAGAAGCAACTGGGACGAAACGTGGAAGTTTATGTGGATGATATCCTGGGCAAGACCCGGGAGGTTGCCAGCTTTATTGATGATCTAGAAGAAACCTTTGCCATTATCGTACATTAAGGAATCAAACTTAACCCAGCCAAGTGCATTTTTGGCGTAAAGAGTGGCAAATTCTTGGGATTCATAGTGACAGATCGGGGGATTGAGGTGAATCAGGAGAAAGTCATATCCGTGATGTGCATGCCATCTCCTCGATCAGTCAAAGAGGTACAGAAGCTGACCCGGAAGATTGCTTCCCTCTCTCGATTTATTTCCCGATCAGCACACAGGAGTTATCCTTTCTTTCAAGTCTTGAGGAAGGCCCAGCAATTTGGATGGGATGATAAATGTGAACAGGCCTTCCAGGATTTGAAGATTCATCTTGCTGAACTCCTGATGTTGGTAAAGCCTGAGCCCGGGGAAAAATTGTTTGTTTATCTCTCTACTACAGAGTATGATGTCAGTTCAGTATTGATAAAAGAAGAAGGTTCTGACCAAAAGCCTATATATTATGTCAGTCATGCTCTGAGAGGCCCCGAGCTCCGGTACAGCGAAGTAGAAAAAATTGCCCTGACCTTGGTTGTGACCGCCGGGAAGCTGCGACCATACTTCTTGTCTCATCAAATCATAGTACTCACTAATAGCCCTTTGGGGAGAATTATGACTCACTCAGAGGTGGTCGGACGGATGATTAAGTGGGCGGTGGAGTTAGGGGAGTATGATATTGAGTACAAACCCCGGGTGGCCATCAAAGCACAAGCTTTGTCAGATTTTTTATCCGAGATGGCCCAGCCCGATGAAGAAGAAGTATGGAGAGTGTTCGTGGATGGGGCATTTAGCCTTGCGGGGTGTGGAGCAGGTGTTGTGATAGTATCCCCCATAGGAGAGAGGATTAAATTAGCAGTAAGAATTGATTCCCGAGTAACTAATAACGAGGCCGAGTATGAAGCTGTCCTCGCTGGTATCCGAGCAGCACAGGAGATCGGGGTTTCCCGGGTTATCCTCTATTCCGATTCTCAACTGATCACTCAATAGATAAAAGGTGTTTATGAGGCCAAGGATGACATGATGCTAAAATACTTACAGCTCATAAAAACCCAGGCAAAGACCTTTGTGGATTGGGGTATTGAACAAATACCTCGGGAGGATAATGGAGAGGCGGATGCTCTGGCAAAAATGGCTGCTTCTTTATCTGAGGTCAGCACCCGGGAAGTGTTACATGTTTCTCGTTTAATCCTCTCTACAGATGAAGAGGCATTACCAGCACCAGAGGACTCCTGGATGACATCCTTGATCAAATTCATTACAGCAGGAGAACTACCAGAAGACAAAATCCAGGCTCAGAAAATCAAGAGACAAGCTCCCAGGTTTGTTCTCTTGAATAATGTCTTGTACAGAAGATCATTCCAGGGACCTTTATTAAAATGCTTATCTGAGGGAGAAGTGGATTATGTCCTCCGAGAAATTCATGAAGGGTGTTGTGCTGAGCATCTCGGAGGAACAGCTTTGACCCGGAAGACGATGCTCGTCGGGTTCTAGTGGCCAACTCTTAGCCAAGATTCTGCTCGAGTGGTCCAGGCTTGTGAAGGATGTCAACATCATTTAAACTTTCAGCACAGCCCGGCCACTCCTATAAAGCCTATCTGGGCACCTTGCCCCTTTGATCAATGGGGCATGGATATTGTGGGTCCTTTCCTAACTGCCCGGGCTCAAAAGAAGTTCTTGTTGGTGGCTGTGGATTACTTTTCCAAATGGGTAGAAGCCGAGCCATTGGCTAAAATCACTGAACATGAAGTATTGAAATTTTTGTGGAAAAACATAGTATGCCGGTTTGGAAGACCCAGAAGGCTGATTTCAGATAATGGACGACAATTCCAGGGAAGGGAGATTACATGTTGGTGCCAGGAAATGAAAATCACTCAGTCTTTTACCTCCGTTGCATACCGTCAAGCTAATGGTCAAACAGAAGTTGTCAATAGAATTATTGTACAAGCATTAAAAACCAGGTTACAAGGCAAGGGAAAAGACTGGGTGGAAGAATTACTCAGTGTTCTATGGGCGTACAGAACTACTCCCCGAGCACCTACTCAATAAACTCCCTTCAGCTTGGTATATGGTTCTGAAGCCGTCCTTCCTATTGAAATTGGGCAAACTTCTCCCCGGGTAGATTCTTACCCAGACAGCAATGATCAAAGTCGGGCCATGGAATTGGATTTGGTAGAAGAGAGAAGAAATCGAGCAATAATTCGAATGGAAGCATACCGAGGTCGGGTCATGAAATCATACAATAAAAAGGTCCGAGTTCGAGATTTTCAAATAGGAGATTTAGTCATGAAAAAAGTTAATCCTGCCGGGGATGTTGGGAAACTAGAAGCTCGGTGAGAAGGACCTTATAAAATTACCCGGAGGGTTAGCTCGGGATCTTTTTATCTAGAAGACACGCAAGGACGCTCTCTCAAAAGGCCTTGGAATGTATTTAATTTGAAGCATTCTATGCTTAACAGATGTAATTGATTGGTTGAAGATATAATGAAAGATCTGTTTTTCTCAGAAAGAAGTATTATATTATTTGTCGAATCTCAGACTCTGGAAGAACCAGTCTAAAAGCCCAGGGCACTACACCTTGGCTCGGGGAACCACACCTCGACCATTCACAAGTCTCCCGGGATATGATCCCCGGCCCAAGGCTCCGCACCTTGGTTCTAAAAGCCCAGGGCACTACACCCTGGCTCGACGAACCACACCTCGACCATTCACAAGTCCCGGGACATGTTCCCCGTCCCAAGGCTCCGCACCTTGGTTCTAAAAGCCCAGGGAACTACACCCTGGCTCGGGGAATCAAACCTCAATCATTCACAAGTCCCGGGACATGTTCCCCGGCCCAAGGCTCCACACCTTGGTTCTAAAAGCCCAGGGCACTACACCCTGGCTCGACGAACCACACCTCGACCATTCACAAGTCCCGGGACATGTTCCCCGTCCCAAGGCTCCGCACCTTGGTTCTAAAAGCCCAGGGCACTACCCCCTGGCTCGGGGCACCACACCTCGACCATTCACAAGTCCCGGGACACGTTCCCCGGCCCAAGGGTTAATCCGCCCTGATTATTCCTAACCTGACAGGATCCACGCTAGGGACATTCATTCGTTACGCCAATATGTGTTTTTCTTATCTCAATTGTTTACTAAGAAGTCCTGGTTAGTTCTCAACACTTGAAATATTTTCTGGATGTTTACATAAAAACAATGGTATTACTTGGGTATTGAAAGATTAATCGAAACACTATTGAAGGAAAGAATTTGTTCATTAAAAATCCGAGGACAGGAATTACAGAAATAAAAAAAAAAAAAAATACAACCCTAGTCTATATCAAAATGGTCGGATCCTGGCTCGTCTTCCTGGTTTTCCTCCTTCTCCTCCTCACCATCCTTGGGAAGGGATGCAATGGCCAGGCCAAAATCAGGAAAATTTTCCTTATCCTGGGGTAAGAGTCCAGCTCCCTCAAATTGTTCCCGGCACTTGTCAAAACCAGTCTTGAAAAGAGGGTAAGCCTTATCTACCACGGCCTTCTTGAACTCAGGAGATTGAAGAAAGGAAGTTTGCCACTTATCCTTATTATGCTCCGCCAGGGACAAAGCATTCTTGGCCTTCTATGCCCGGGATTGTTGAACTTCTATCTGCTCGGATAGAGAATGGTTTCTCGACTCCGAGACAAACAGGGCACCTCGCAGATTCTCCTCCCGAATGGCAGCTTCATTGAGGTCCTCCCGAGACTTGTCTAGTGCCATGTGAGCCGACTCTAAGGAAGCTTTTAGGATAGCGATTTCCTTTTCGTGAAGGCTTTTAGCCCGGGCAAGCTCTCCGTGCAGTTGATCTTGGATTTCTTGGGCAGCCCGGGTTTGTTGACCTTTCTTGGTAGCCACCACCGCCACTTCTTCGAAGGCCGAGATCATCATTTGGGCAGCCTGTACGAAGCAAGTTAATAAAACAAAGGAGAAATGAAGGAAAAAAGAATAAAGAAAAGACTTACAGATAGAAATCGGTTGGATCCCTCAAGGAACCGAGTACCAGGCCCAGGATTCTTCAAAAAGGCCTCTTCTTCAGGAGTGAGCATATGTTTTAAGCGTCGAATGCCAGTTGAAGAAGCTCCCTCCAGGAAGATGTTGGGCCAGGTAGGTTGATCGGTCAGAAGAGGCTCTTGAGGAGGCTCCTCTGTAGGTTGACGCTGGGGATGAGTGGTTGACGAGCTCGGCCCCCCCTTCCCAGTTAGATTCACCCAGAATCCGCTCCGGGCTTGTGATAGCCTTTCGCTTCCTCCGGACGAGGGGAATGTGGTCTTCGGGGTCTTCCCGAGATAAATCCCAGGTCATCTCTTCTTGCTGGGCTTCCACCCGGTTCAGCTCAGCTTGCCGGGCAACTTCCGCCTTAGCTTGTTTCTTCTCACGGGCAGCCTTCCGGGCTGCCAATTTCTTCTCCTTGGCAACCCTTTCCTCTTCCCACTTCTGGAGAAAAGCCTCTTGCATTTTAGAGGAATCTGCGCAATAAGAGAGAAGATTAGTAGAAATTATAAAGTACATATGAATGACAAACTAAGAAGACATGAATAAGAAAGTTACCGGGTTGAGGGTCCGAGCTAGTCACCTCGTCAATTGCCCGATCTATTGGGTCTTCAGCCCGGACGCTCAACCCATAGGTAATCAAGTGCTCCTGGGAAATGAGGGAGGAGGAAGAGAATTTTTGACCCTCCACCAAGTCTTGGCTTTCGATGTAAAATTCCTCGAATTTGTAAGCTCGGGGAAGGGCAGGCTGGGGAGGAAGGAAGGGAAGAAACCCTGGAGGAAAGAGGGGATGTGAGTTGTATAAAAAAGTATCTTCCTTTCCATCCTTTCTGGGAAGAAGGAATGTCATCAAGGAACCTGGCGTTAAACCGAGCAGAAAGAGAAAAGGCATTATCACCTAGCCTACAGGTAAAATAGTAATGAAGAATAAAGAGGTTAATAACAAGGTTATACATACGAAAAAGGACAAAGGCCGAGGCCATAATCCGAAAAGAGTTGGGATGAAATTGATTGACAGGCACCCCAAAGAATTTGGCGACCTCGATGTAAAAAGAAGGGATGGGGAAGCGAATACCATTCTTGATTTGGTCCCTGAAGAAAGTATTACACCCGGGAGGAGGGCTATCTGCCCGATCAGAGGGTCCGGGTATAATAATAGGAAAGGAAGAGGGAATAACTCCTAGGGTTCGGAGTTCTGCGTCCGCCCCCGACCACAAAGTGCTGCTCATTGAGGAGAACCAAGGAGCTCCCGGGGCCTCAAAAGAAGGGCGGTCAGAAACCCGAGCTTTTCCCTTACCCTTGTCCTTTCTTGGAGCTCGGGAAGTACCCGAGGAGGAGAGTTTTAAAGAGGAGGGTTTGGTTAGAAGGGTTTTTGGTTTTTTAGAAGGTTGAGTGATAGAACGGCGAGGGGGAGACGGAGGGGAGTCAGAGCGCAGTGCGGTGGATTCGTCGCTAGGAGAGCCCTGCACATTAGCTCCAAAGGTAAAGGCAGTAGAATTAGACATATTATGAAGGAAAAACTTACGAGTTTTCGGGAAGAAGATGGTTGAGGATTGTCGGAGCTAAGTATTTGACACAAAGGAGCTTCAGGGAGAAAATTCGCAAGGGTTTCGCCGAGATTTTAAATTTGTAAGTGTTTTATCGAAAACAGGAGGCCTAATATATATAGGAGGGGGAACGGATCTCGGCCGTTGTTCCAAACACACATGAACGATCAGGATGCACCTCGGAAATTGTGAGGGTATACGAAGGGACACACGCAATTATTAAGGTGTCAGACTTATCGACTCCTCGGAATGCGAAACGTTCCTGACCGTTGGTATGGAAGGGCACACGTCATTATGACACCTCACCAATAGCCCGGGAGATATGAGGCCCCGGCACTTTACGATAAGCCCGGGAGATATGAGGCCCCGGCACTTTATGATAAGCACCGGGGGATGTGAGACCCCGATACTTTATTTTAAACAGGGATGATATTAGGTGCTGGCATTTTCGTTTGTCATTCATCAGTTATTATCGGTTAGTCTTATGGCAGTTATTATATTCAGTTCGTGATATACATATCGACTGATGAAATTAGATTCTTGCAGCAAAAAAAAAAAAAAAGATAAACAAAGAAGTGTTTTTTTTATTAAAAGGAATTAGCATGGATTACATCAAAATATTCCTCTTCTACAGCAGCCTCCCATTTCCTCAACCAACTGGTGAGAACTTCAGTGGAAGTCTTGAAGAAGCTGTCAGAATCAGCAATCTGATGGAGAATTCTCCTCTCTTTCCGAAGCATTAGCTGGAAGACATGTCCATCAGTAAAGATGTCTGACCACTCGGATATGTGCAAATATTCCCGAAATTTTGCCATTTTTGCTACTAATCTGGGAGTAGTAGCTTCTCTCGTTTCGTAAAGAAGCTTCAGCCCCTGAAGCTCTTCCCAGTAGCAAAGAATTTTATGAAAGACTTCATCTTCCATTGTAGCCTTTCGAGCCTCCAAGGCATATTCTCCGAAATCTTCAGACATGTCAAGAGTCCTTGAGCTACTTGAACCTGCCATTATATTTTTCTCAAATAATTATTTGCTATTAAGGGTTAATATATATAAAGAGAAAGAATCAATCTCCACCGTTGATCCAGATCAAATCGGACGATCATAAAAAGTCTAGGAAATTGTAACAAGTATGTGAGAGGACGCGTACACATATCGATGTGTCAGACTTATCTGATTCTCGGAATACGAAACGATTTTTCGGCAGAAAGTTAATGCTAAAACGCATGCGTCATAAATTATATCCTATGGATTTCCCAAGAATACAAAACGACACAGTACATAAAGCCCAAAGGATGTGAGGCCCCGACATTTCATCCTCAGCCCGGGTTGTATCAGACCCCGGTATCCCGTTTCATCTATGGGATATTTGAAGCCCCCGATGCTCTTACCCTCCGAATTATGTTCCGACAAAAGTACAGATATGACTAATCGGGACAGCGAGCCAAACTCTAGCCCGACTATTTTAGGGATGGGTAGTGATACCCCTGTAAGGGCCTGGGTCATCATTGACCCGGGATATCAATTGGAAAGCCCATAATAGAGGTCAGCCATTTCACTTCCACCCGGACACTTCTCTTCTTCCCGGGCAGTTGTCATAGCCCGAGCTCCTATACAAGCACCCGGGTAGCCTACCACCCGAGCCACCTCGAGAATTGAACCACACTCGAGTATGACTGATACAGGCCGTCTAATCTGTCAGAACAACTTGGGCTCGGAGTGTCCTAGAAGTCATCAGAAGCCAAGGTATGGGCAATCGACTTGCCATACTTAGTAGGTGGCACTGGAATCAAGGTACCTACCTCATTTTCTACTATAAATAGCAGGTATTGATGTCATTTACAGATTCGGAAATCTTTGAACTCTTAAGCATTTTACATATGTTCTCTCAAATATTGCTGGTATTCATCTAAAAACCTGCTGACTTTAGCATCAGAGTGGCTACGTCGGACACCCTTCCGGCGCCCATTCACGAGTTCCTTTCATTTTTTGCAGGTGCTATTGAAGCCATTATCCTCACTCAAATTCCCAAACATTATAAATTATTGATTTGATCCAGTGGAGCACCCGACCCTGCTCACTCATTTCACCCGGATCGTATCAGTACCGATTAAAAATATGACCCGACAAGCAAAAATAACATTATAGTCGGTGATTCACCGTTTATTCATGGGTCAAGATATCTTATATAATCTGATAAGTTAATAGTATAAAAAATTTCTAAGGATAATTACATATGTGCTTTAAAGAATCAACATTTAGGTTTATTTTCACTAATATTTTTTTTTACACCAATATTTATTATTTACTCATCTCATACAGCTAGAAATTTCTAACTACTATCTATTTACATAAACATCGGAAACATTAAATTATTACATAAGCAAATTTCATAAAAAAAAATATCTCATCAAAATCATTGAGAGGGCAAAGACGACTGATCGAGAAAACAGCCACGTTTCTATATGTATAATCACGAGGGTAATGGTATTCCCGGATCCTGGTATCGGATCTAAAACTGGAAGACCCCTTGCTCCGTGGGTCCCCCACGTGCCCGAAACGCGCGTCAGACAGGAAAATGGGTACAGCCCCAACCAGAGAACGACAAAATTCAAAGCGAGCGTGGGTCCACCGCTCTCTGACAAAAAAACATGTCGTCACGCTACCTTACAAAACACGTGTCTCGCGACTGTGCCTTGTGGTTTCTAAGAAAGTCGTGGGTCTGTTTGGTCAATTCATGTGGACCTAGAGGGCGTGTTTGGCAATACATCCGGGGGCGTGGGATTCGGTGCCTTTCAAAGTGGTAATCCCAAAAACGCCCTATTGCCTTGTCTTTTCATTTGGATAGCTTGGAAACACAAAACTCTCCAATAAAGAATAAAACACAAAAGACAACGAATTGGATGGGGGAACACACAAAGAAGAAGAAATTACAAAAGTAGCTGTCGAAATAGTGCATGGAAAACCATGTACAACGTGAAAGAGAGGTTTGGTCAATAGGGTGAGTAGGTTTTTTTTTGAGACGGTCTCATGAATATTTATCTGTGAGACATGTCAATCTTACCGATATTCACAATAAAAAATAATATTTTTAGCATAAAAAGTAATTTTTTTTCATTGATGACCCAAACAAGAGATTTGCCTCACAAAATACGATCCGTGAAACCGTCTAACACAAGTTTTTGCCTTAATATAACTCATAAAATAAAATTAAATAATTACAAAATTACATATTAGTCCCGTAAGTTAGTGTGCTGTTAGACTTAGTCTTACAATTTTTCAATGTTTAGTATTAATTTATCTACTTAATTTTTTTTAGTAATTTTTTCATCTGAAACCACTAAATCTATCGATTATTGCTGATTCGAAACCGAAATTTCTCTACATAGCTCATATAATTAAAATAAAACATATATCAATAAATATATCTAAAAAAATAAAAAGGAAAAAACATTTCTCCTATTTTTAAATATCGGATGTTTTTTTTAGTTTTTTTGTTTAGATTTATTTTGATTTATGTGATATGAGGTTATTTTTGTTACATGAGCTATATAGAAGAATATCGATATCAGATAAACAATAATCAAAATTGTAGGTGAATTTTGGGAAAAAAAAAAATCTAAGTTACTGAATTTAAACCATATATAAACAAATTAAATAACTAAACTCAAAATTACACAACTAAAAATTGCAATTTTCTCTTAAATAATCAGTCCATGGAAATTGACTTTTTGTGTGCACTAACGATTCTTGCCAGAAAAAACCCATTCACTGGTTCTTGCCAACGAAAGCCAAGCTTTGAATTTTGAAATCAAACAGTCAATTATATATATATATAAATATAAATATAAAATGACAAGAATTTGGAAGTATGTGAGTATTATAGTTGAATAATAAAAATGGTGGGCCTGCCTAATTTACTTTAATTGGGCATATCCTTTGTCGTTTTTCTCGGCTCCATTCTTTCCGTCGTTCTTTAGCATTTGACTCCATCCCCATCACCCTTCACTCTCTTCTATTTGTCTTTTTAAGTACTTTTAATTAATGTGAGAAGTTCTTTTAAATAATTGTGTTTTTATTTTTTACTTTCTATTTTACATTACGGTGAGTTGATAGTCAAGAGCAAAATAGACTTGCACGTAATTTCACACGCCACCTTCGTTTTGCGTCGGGTCAATAAAAAATATACGATCCATTTAAAATTTAATTAAATAAAAGGGATTTTGACTTTTTTAAATCGAGAAAAGGGAGTTGAATATGTTAGTTAGATAAGATCATTAATTAGTTCATTAATTAGTTAGTTAAATTTCATCTGGGGTCGAGCGTCTGAAGAGTGGGTCGAGGTGCTGGGTCGTGAAAACCTCGACCCACTCTTTTATTTTTATTTTATTTTATTTTTTTAAGAGATAAGAACTCACTCTTCTAATTTTTTTTATTTTATTTTTAAAATAAAAAAATGAAGAGTGAGCCACTCTTCTACTTCTATTTTTTTTATTTTTTAAAAATAATTTTTTTTTTTAAAAAAAAATAAAAGTTGAAGAGTGGGTCGAGAAGA